>NC_056733.1:187156745-187169245 GCF_019279795.1 Protopterus annectens
ACCACTACACACCCATGAAGCAATGCACACATGCATGTCAGTACTGGCACCTTGTGTCGGCGTGTGGGGTATGATGCTCCCAACCACAGTCACTCCCAGTATAACTTCCATTGGCATACCAACAGATGTCAAACACATTCACATGCTCTAGCCCATAGAAGCTGTGGTGCATCTAGTACCTGTGCATTACTGCAATGTGGCAAACTAAGTAGTTAGGGTGTGTATTTGTGGGCTTGGCAAAGATTGTCAATGTGAGTCCATTAGAGAATGTGGTTGTGTTGACACTGACATCCGTTCATGTGGACAGCCATGTGTGCTACACCTAATGTATGTCTACTATATCTCTGTTACAGATGTCGCTCACCAACACACATATGTGTTCTCACAGCACACCAACATGTCAGCATTGTGGCACATGGAGTAACTGCATGCACTTGTAATAGTAATGACTAGTCGGTCAGGGGTCTGACCCCTGTACTGGTAGGTGTGTGAGAGACGATGCTTAGGTTTTAGTCTCCAAGCCCTTCTCTGATGTACTTTGCCTCTGTCTGTCCCTCCCACACACTCTCTGGTGGATGTGGAGGTGTACACATGCTCAGCAGCAGCTTGTGTAATGTAAGTGATGGTCATGATCAGGTGATGGCCTCTGCACCTATTGCAATCCTCCTCTAGCTGATTGCATGTGGAACAGCTGTGATGATGTTTCCATAGCCTTTTGCATGAAAAACACAGTACAATATCCAGGGACATCATGTTGGTGTTTGCCCGTGAGAGTCACTGTGAGTGGTACCTGGATCTGGTGTTTGGAAACGGTATCACAGATGATATCTGGATGTTCCTCAAACAACATACATAGTAGGGAAATAGCCTAAAGACAGGAGGATGATGTGCCAGACCTGACTACAGCATGTAAGTGTAGCTATGCTTCATTGAGACTACTGCCTGTTTAACAAGTTGTGTGTGGTAATGGCTATTCTGCATGTTTTACAACTGACAAGACAGTACTCTGTTCATGAGGGACCCCCATTTGTAGGGCCATCTGTGGACTGGTCAGTGTGAGGAACCATTTGTTTCCTGTTTTACTCACTGAACACACATCTGGGAACAGCAGGAGCATAGTATGAAGACTGCAGCCAGTACATGGTGATAGTGATGTGTTAATGCCATCGCATCCCTTACTGGACATATGTCACATGAAAAAGTGGTATGACAGACACTGTCTGGTGTTCCAGTGACATGCCAATTATGGGCCACTGTTCATAACTGCAGTCACTCATCTTCTACACTTTGTAAAGATGTCATGCAGTATATATGCATGTGTTGTGCTCCCTCTGCAGATGTATACCATCTGTTGTGGCAGGTTGATGGTCATATCTATGCATGTTGTTGTAAGTACTCCTGAATGCTGTTGACTATTACTAAGTCATATCTGTGTTTAAACTGCAACACCATAGGCTGTATGGGTTTGGAGGTCCCGGCAGAACCTCCTGTCCCACTTCATCTGGCCATGGCACTGGGCACCAGCACATCTGGGGCCCAACCTTGGACCTCCATCTCTGTTGGCTCTGCACCACCTTCTGGTGGTACCGCCACTGAGGATGGGGCTTGTCCCCCCTGGGAGCAGGTCCAGACAGGAACATGCCCACTGTCGTACGGTCCCAGACGTGGTGTGTAGGGGGCTCAATAAGGGGTTTCATGGCCAGATACGCCAGCTCAAGGGCAGAGTGTCACATTTACAGGGTAAGGCTGCCCCTCCTAGACAGTCCCCAGCACTGCCACCTTCGCAGCTGTTTTGGTGCAGTGGTGGCTGCCCATGGCTGGGGACCTCCGTCCCACTGTTTACATCTGGGGGCTCATGGGCTTGTGAATGCCGAACACTCCTCCATGTCCGCAGTGTATCCCCCCACATGTGTCATATACCGACTCTGTATGCTGTCTTGTCTGTCATCCTACCCTGCCTATCCTTCACGGGCATACCTACTCTCCTTCCCCCACATCCCACTCTCATTCTATGGAAACATAAGGCCAATCGGTTCCTAGAACAACATTTGCCCCATACATAGCTGTCCATTTCACACACGTGTCCACTGGACACATGTAACCCTTTTAATATGCATCACAACATACTCCTGTTGTCCTCACCCCAGTCTATCAGGCGCACTATCCTAGTATGCACATGACTCCTAAATGTTTCAGGTACACGTGATGCGGATGACCCCATTGTACACACAACACTACCGATCCCTCTATGGTTACCCCATTTACCTTTATCATGATAATGATGTCACACACAGCACCTTGCAAGAGTATGTTTTCACATAATGATTGGATAGGAACTGTTGTGTTAACGTAAACAACATGCACAGAGTGATGTATATGGCCAATGTACAAATGCTTGTGTGTATGAATGACACATGTCTGTCTGGGGGAGTCTTGATATTACATAGGACAACACCACTACATAATACAGGCATCGCTGGTGTTTCCTTTTTCATTCGTTTGTAATGCTTTGTTGTCACATGGTATGTTCCTTATATATCTCTATATATGTATGTACCTATATGCTGGACATAAACACTCACACATACATCTACATAATAGAATACATTTTCTATACTGTTGAATGACTGCACTGGATGATATGTTTGTGATAAGGTCTGATGTCTGTATATCTGCCATGTCTTATTGGTAAATCACATTAGCTGTGTGTGCAGGGTCCTGGTTTAGAGCCTTGCAGAGCCCATTTATTTTGTTGCAGGGCAGAACAAGGCCATTGGATACAGAGTGATTAAGGCACATTAAAGCAGTTGTTAGCAGGTATGCATGGGTTTGCGCGGTGCTAAGCAATGCTAACCTCTGGTTACAGTTTCTTACACTTAGCCTCTACATTGCTTTACCAGTGTAATACTCGCATACTGGTGGCCAAACAGGCTTATACCCACTTGATCCCGCAGATGCAAATGCACTGCATTTGGTGTTTGCATCTGACACTCACACCCCTGGGTGGGAGTGAGGACTACGATATTACCTTGTGATGCCTATTACATCAGAATACATGCCTAAAGTATCGGGAATGGCTGCCCATTAAGCGACATCATGCCGTTCGACTGTACGGAATCTGTGGCCTGTCCAGGGTTTGATTCATATTATTGGTGTGTTCCTTTTACACGCTGCACCCATCTGGCTAATACATGGGAACTGGGACTCTTCAATACAAACAAGTAAATGGGTTTAGGAACCCACATCATTCAGCTGAGTCATGGTACTGCATACCTAATATTCTATCATTTTTCTAAGGTTGTCAGTGGAATATGTGCTTTCTGTCCCTATCAGACCTCTCATATGACTGGGGAAAATACAAACTGAATCAGGGACATGGCATAACAACATCAGGGACACATTTAAATTATTGGTGCTATTAACCTGACACATTGACAGACTCAGAGCATATGAATGCATACACATTTTCTGCGGTAAATGATGTTTATGACTCTTAATTGTTGTCATTATCCATTACGTGTAATTCACCACCTTTCCTCCGAATGTCACTAGTTTTAGGCGGGTTTAGGTGGGACAGATATAGAAACTGAGTCGAAATCAGGGACATCCCTGGAAATCGGGGACAGTTCAAGGGTATGGTCCCTATTTGTTCCCCCAATGGTTTATGGCCTGTCCAGTGGAGGTGCTCTTAGGGGTTGGGAGGTATGGGCATCAGCTATGCCGATTTTGGAATATTACTTACATCCCCGGGGCAGTCCTAATACGACTTTGCCAGCCAACACCTGCACGCCTAGGCCCATAATTGCATACCCATAGTTCCCCCACCTGCCACTCCTCTACAGCACTCATCCTTACTGTGGGTGCTGGTGGGGTATAAACACACCACTACACACTGCCCACTCTCCCCATGTCGGGACACATGTCGTATGTTGTGTCGACCCATGGGTTATCAGGCTTGCACAACCTACTGGTCCGTGTACATCTACAGCCTGGTTTGATATGTCATTACCAGGACTGGCTCTGATCATTAATTTTTGGTGTCCCACAAGGGACATCAATGTCTATGTTTCAAGATTAGACCTTGCAGGTCTCTCCCACCGGTGGTATCCTGCTGGTGGTCTGGAACACAGTGGTGTGTTTACTTTTTATGTGTATATATGTATATATATATATATATATATATATATATATATATATATATATATATATATAGTTGTTTACATTACTATATACAGATATATCTGTATATGTATGCATACATGTATATTTATATTTTGATATATATATATATATATATATATATATATATCTATATATCTAAAGACATATGGGTCTATGGGTGTCTACATATGTATATATTTATATGTGAATATTTATCTGTATTCTGTCGCTGTATGTATACATTTGTACTACGGAGAGGGAGAGGCTTATCTCTATGTCGCTATGGGTAGATGTACACACACATACCTCTACATATATACGTATACATCTGGTTATTCTGTTCCTTGACATATAGATTACACTTTGCTGCAGTGGGACTCGTAGTGGGTGTGGCTGCTCATTAGGTGATGCCTCTGCCCAATGAACACATTCGCTTACATCCCTAGGGCTGTCCATATAGGCCCACATTAGCCAACACCTGCACACTTAGACCCATAAGTAGCTACCCATAGTTCACCCACCCTCGCCTCCTCAACAGCACCCATCCTTACTCTGGGTCCTGGTCTGTTCTGGCACACCACTACACGTTGCCCACTCTCCACTTCATGGGACCCATTTCATACAATTGCCTCGACCCATGGGTCATCAGGGTTCCCCACCCTTGTATTCCGAGTCTTTATACACCACGGTCAAAATAGCCGGTCTATCACCTTCTTTTGGTTTGGGCAATTTTTGGGATGTCCCACAAGGGACGCTCCAGTCTGTGTTCCAAGATTAGACTTCACGGGTGCACTGTGTACCCCCCCTGGTTGTATCCTGCCTGTGGTCTGGGGAGCAGTGGAATCTTTACATTGTTTGCGTGTATGTTTCCCGTGTCCGGCTGGTGGGTGGTGGAAGGGCATGCTACGTGTTTCATGTTTCTTGCTTGGGCTCTTCACCTTCATTGGCATAGCCTGTGAACATATGTCATTCTTGTGTGCTGTTTCCTATCATAGCTGTATATCTATGTATATCTATGCACACACATACACAGACACACACACACACACACACACACACACACATATATATATATATATATATATATATATATATATATATATATTACGTATATGTCTGCAACTACATATATATATATATATATATATATATATATATATATATATAATATATGTCTATACATATATGTATATTTATTTATATTTTATATATATATATATATATATATATATATATATATATATATATATATATATGTGTGTGTGTGTGTGTGTATACGTGTTTGTCTGTAAAGCAATACATACCCCCACGCAAACGCACTTACACATGCGTACTGGTGTTTATATACGCTTGACCTGCTTACTAGTGCCTTATTCATTATGACAGTGACACTTCACTCCAATTATCTTTTAATTGATATTTAGCGGATTATACAGTGGACAGATGTCGCAATATGTTCATGTACAGATCACCGATGGTAATTGGTATGTGATACAGTGGGATTCGGTATGGGAATGTCTGTTCGTTAGGGGGTTGCTCTAACCAATGAACTATTGCTGTGCTGCTTCATTTGCATATATGCCCATATACCCATGGCCTCTGGTTCCCCAAACACACACCCCAACACTTCACTAATACTGCAGTCATCGATTCTCCAGTTGGATTCATGGTGTATCTACACCAGTATGCATTGGCCGCTCCCTACCCCTGTAGACCCATCCCATCAGTTGACTCACTACAAGTATCCTCTGGAATCCCTAATGTTTATTCCACAAACATTGGTGACATGAGTGGCCAGTAGGACACTAATCGCAATCTTTGTGTTATCCCACATGGGACACACTTGTCTTTATGTCAGGATTAGACTCTTACTTCCTTGCATACTTACTCCCGTTAACATGGCACTATAATGAATTAATTAGTCTGACTATATGGTAACATACACGTTACACATGAGAACTAACTATGTATGTGTTCGGCATGATTCTTAGACCGGTTTAGTATTTGGCGTTGCCGTTGCAGGCAGATCACAGGGATAAATCCTCGTGTGAGACAGTCCTCACATTTGATTTATTCAGCACAGCACTGACTTCGGACATTGTACACACTTCTGCATTTTAGCTATTTTGTCCCTTCCCTCTTATGCACTACCTATTATTCTATCTACTGTCGAGGTATGTAAGGGCACATTCATGTGTTTATGTCTGCAAATGGAATGGATATGTTACAGGGAATGTACTTCTGCATATAGATGTATGCATGTGTGTATGCATACACACTTATAACTAGCTCGCTGTTCTCCACAAGGCAGTCCAATTAGAACCAGGCCATCCAACCATGACATGCCTGGATCCATAATCACATACCCATGGTTCCTCGACCCCACCCAAGTTCGACATACACACAATCCATCCATTATCCAGTTGCTTTCACAGCCATGACACACCTACACACATTGCCCTACCCCTAGCGTTAGGGGCGCTAAACGTATGTTGTCCCAACACATGTATTATCATGCTCTCCCACCATTTAGTTCTTGAACATACCTACCCTTGTTTTTGTAATGCACGAAGATCCAAATATGCTGTCAATTTTTGGTAGTCCCACTGTGGACTACCCTCTGATTGTTTGTAAAGTAGACTTAGCAGATCAACAATGTTACTCCCACTGGTAAAACCCTGCCTGTGGTGTGAGTAGCAGTGCTTTGCTCACTCCTGGCCAGCTTGATATGACATACGCTGACAGCACTATATAATACTATAGTTGCTGCTGATTTCTTTCTCATTCCTTTTCTGTGCTTTATTGTTACGCCGTTCATTCTTCATATATATCTACATCTATATATATATATATATATATATATATATATATATGTGTGTGTGTGTGTGTGTGTGTGTGTGTGTGTGTGTGTGTGTGTGTGTGTGTGTGTATATATATGTATATATATATATATATATATATATTTATATATATATATATATATATATATATACATATAAATATATGTGTATATATATATATATATATATATATATATATATATATATATATATATATATTACATCTGTACATACTTATGTACATTTCCTATGCTGGGCACTGCTTACATCCGTGCAAGTGCACTCAGATTTGCAAACTGTTTGTTATATATATTTACTGCTGCTTCTTTGTGCTTACTTGTGCCTTATTCATTATGACTGTACCACTTTGATTGAATGGATTTGGTTAAAAGTCCCATGCGATGCTCAAGTTCACTTTTACATATTATGATGTCGGTTTTACAGCAGAACGACATTCATTCCACATGGAAATGATATGTGCTATAGTTGAACTTGAACCATGAATGCCTGTTTGTTAGGCGGATGCTCTAACCACTACACTATTGGTGTGCTGCTTCATTTGCATGCATACCCATGGTTCATAGTTACCTGAACACACGCCTCATCACTTCACTAACACAACAGTCATCCATTCTCCAGTTGGAAAAACCACACCACTACACATGCGCCACTCCCTACCACTCTAGACCCATCCCGCATGTTGACTCACTCCAAGTATATTCAGACGTCCCAAGCTTAGAGTCCTGGAACATACATTCATATAATGGTCAGGGTGTTCAAATAGTTTTCCGGTTTTTGGCCTGTCTGACTGGGACTGGGACTGCCCTGTACCTGTTTGAAAGTCAGATTTAGCATGTGGGCAAAGATACTCCCACTGTTAGCATCCTACCTGTGGTTGAAGATGCAGTAGGTTTGCTCACCTCTGGCCAGCTTGATATGATAGCACTAAATAATACAGGGGTTCCACTGCTGTTTTCCTTTGCATTTGTTATGAATGCTTTATTGTGACCATGTTCATTCTTCATGGCTAAATATATATATATATATATATATATATATATATATATATATATATATATATATATATATATATATATATATATATATCTGTCTGTACATACACATGCATATACACCTACATGCTGATTTACATTGTTGAATGACCACCACTTACTGCCACGCATATCCACATACATCTTCTTGAAAGTGCCTTAATCACCCTATATCCGACAGCCATTATTCTGGGCATCATATAAAATTAGCAGCTCTTGCATGGCTTGGACCCAGGAACAGAAACACCATAGTCACTGGTTTGACCACTAAACCATCTGTGATACATTCTGCATGAATGGTAGTTTGGATATATGACTTTACTACAGGCATTCCACACTACTGGCAACAAATGTGACAGTCGGTTGGTGTACATATTTATAGTACATGTTAATGTTCATATGTTTCTGAGAGACATATGTATACATTTGCAAGTAAACATATTTATGAATAGGACACATACTTGACAACTACTTATATGCATGTATGTGTGATGTGTAGCTATACGAATATAAGTATGTACATTTATAGATATATGACTACATATCTGGGGTTATACATGGCCATGTACATGAACACCCGCATCCGGGAGGGACCTGCACCGTTTGTATACAGGGGTTGTGTGCATCATTACAATGTGGAACCTGGACAGGGTATACAATTTGTGGACATGTACTATTTGGAAAATGGCTATGGGGAAGCTTCTTGGGAACATGTGAAAGGTATATATTCCCGATAATGCACGTGGGGAGACTTGCATCATGGTCAGGTGTTTAATCCCGGGTCGTAGGTTGTGCAGTACCGGGTGGAAGCTGAGCAGGATTGTGGACAAGTACTGCTAATCTGACTTGTGTCCAGATGTCAATAGGGGTGGAAACCATCCTGTGCCACCAAGTCTAATCTTGAGAACAGACACTTATCCCATGAGGGATGTCCAAAAATTGTGGACGCTGATGAACCCCATTCTTTTTGCTATATGAAAATGAGGGAGGGTTATATATGCATGGGATATCTAGTTTGCAGGCCTGAGACTGCTTAGGGTGAGACTGCCTACTAGATGTGGGTTGGGGGCACTATGTGCAGATATGGCTGGCCCAAGCTAGCAACCGAGTATGGGTGGTTTTGGTGGACGTTCAGCAAGGGGGGGGGGTGTGCTGTGGAGGGGATGATGGGTATTCAATTATGTATCCAGGTGTGTAGGGGTTGGATGGCTCAGTTCAGGCCAAACCATTATGTGGTGTGAGGCAGTACCGTTTCTGTACATGTGTATTGTACATTTTAATGTTCATATGTTTGTGGGATTGTGTTCTGCAATATGATCTGACAGGGTGTATTGGGGATGTGAATGTATGTTCTTTAGTTTCCTTTTGGATTCTCCCACTGCACCATCGTACACCTCCAGTTCACCTATTGTACATCCGACCCAGTCTCCTCTTGTCTAATTATTACATTACCCATCACCCCCCCCAAACTCCACATACACACCATACATCCCTTCTCTGGTTGTTAGCCCATGGCACAGACAGCAGTACACATTGCCTACTCTACATATCTCTGGTACCATTATGGTTTTGAGGCCAACCCTAGCATATTTGGTCTTTCACATGCTGTACTTCACGCACATAGGTACACGCAAATACTAATCTTTCATGACATGGTAGGTTGACCCAGGTTATACCTATTAATTTGTGGGCCGTCCAGACAAGGACGACTCGGACCGCGAATGGGCAGATATTAAGCGAATGCTCTGACCATTGGGCTAGGCTTAGCAAACACGCTGCTTTTCGCTTCCACTTGGTATAAAAATCAACACTACAATGAAATACGGACACGGGGTTTTAAATGTAATTGTTGGAGGGACGGGGGCTCAACATTCAGCTATGTGCTTGTGTGTTTACTCCTGTGATTTTATTTTGGTGTTTGCAGAAATGTCTTGTGTGCTTTGCATACATTTCAGTATCCACGGACACTGACAGGACTGATTACTATTAGAGGCAGGCTGTACTAGTCAACATCTTAGGTTGCGCGACTGTAGCCGACATGTTCATGCCTCTGTGCAGTGCTTAAACACGCCCCCTGCACTCGCGCACATTTCCTGTGCATGTGGACGGTGCGGCAGCGCGTCTTCATTAATATGGATATGGTGCTGCTGCGCCAGCTCTACGCCGCATGCTCGGCGCAAGGCTAACACCGTCCTTGCACCGAGCTTCATGAATCCCGGGGAAAATCATTCAAAGAATTCAAGAATGCAAGGGCAGACCAGGGCTGTGCAAACCCAAGTTTAAATCTTGCTAGCCTTGTGGATCAGACTGCTAAAAGTTATGTGTTGAACATTTACTGAACCATTTCCCAACCCTATCACTTACAGGATTTTCTCAAGGTCACCAGACCGGGATACATAGTAGCTGTTCTTGCAGCATTGTGCTTCCTCTTCCTACTGTTTTTATACTGATTTCCTGCAGTCCTCATGAGAGTATTTATAAGGCACCATGAGTCTTACATAATTCTCCTCCATTACATGGAGGTTTTTATATCCACGTCTCTACATTTCAATTTTCTGGTGTCTACTGGCAAATCCTGACTATGGGTCAGTAGCTGTGATATGTTGGAAAAACGTTGTAGCTCTACCAATCCTTTCCTACTCTTTTGACCCAGCCCCAGAGATCTGCTTTTTAGCATCATTGTACATGCACAGGCATATGAAACAATCTGCACCCCATACCTCAAGGGCAGATGATAGTAAACTTGGTGATGTGAAACTCTTAACTTCATTTGTATTGAAAAGAACGTAAATGATTGTGGTTAGGCAATTTTAATAAAATATTTATTTAAGTCTGAGGACAGCAACAGGGTAACTCTGTGAACAGCATTAGAACTGTTTTGTTTGCTAATTCAGTACTGCAGGATATAGAGACGGAGGAAGACTAACTGGACCCAGTTTTCCACACATGCTGTTGCTTTGTTTCTAGCTTCTGGCATTCCTAAGGCAGATGTCTAGTACGCCATGTCTTCTGTTTATACTGAGTCATCTGCTGTTTAAATAAATGTCACACTCAGCTGTTAAAAATAGATGAAGGTTCACAGCTATGTGTAAATACATGCGACTGTTAGTCAGCTGACAGAGAAAGAGTGACTGAAAAGCTGTAAAGAGAGCTCCATAGGTCCTTTTACTGGTCTATTTTCTAGAATTTGTGTAAATGAACCTATCTGCTCCCACCAGTGCTTAAGTTGTTTTAAAAGTAAATAAAAACACAGTCCAGATAGACCTAAAGGAATTGCTAAGCCACTAAAGTAAAAGACTGGCATGTATAGTGATCTGAACACGTCTACAGCTCTTGAAAATAATTTAGTTGATTAAAACACTTTTCCTGCATCTTGGTGACTCAGTAAAGTTTCCTTTTAGTTCATGCTAATGGTGTTTTTATTTACTAATATTTATTTAGTGATTTAGCACTTGAGACTTATTGCACAGAACTGAGGACTATTGGACAGTTTTCTGTTTTTTTTTCCCCCTCTTGTTTTAAAAGAGTGTTGCCAGAAGCATATAAGCTCCTTTAAGAATAAAATACGTGCTTCCTCTTTACTAGTTTAGCTCCTCCCTGCTTTTCTTTTTTGCTTTGAGGGTTACAGATCAGCATTTGTACTTTGATAGTTTGGGTAGTACTTCAGAATCCTGTATAAGAGCCAATCACATAACATTTTAATGGTGTGTCACCAGTAGCTAAACAACCTAACAGAGTTCAAGGTAATTAATCATGTATCAACGAGAAAGGAGGTTCGATGCATATTTGTAATCTATGCTGTGAAATTCTTTTTAGGTTTAATGTCTGTGTAATCGGGACATTAATATCAGTAAAAAGGTTCAAAGTTAAGGCCATGATTTATCAACTGACTATACTGAATTTAATAGCTAACAGAATTACAACATTAGTAACTGCACTTCCTGAAAAAAAACACATATCTTTATAATAAAATAAATATCATAAAAAGACAGACCCCACAAAGTTTATTAAATCCTCCAGAGGTCATTTTTTGCTGTTTATTTTGATACATTTTTTTCTTCTTTGGTAGTTTGAAATGCATCTTTATAATAATGTCTGATGCTGCTTTGTGTTAGGAGTTCCCATCAGTTAGTTACAAAACTGCCGAATATTAATGAGGAGCAGGATGGTGAAGGAGCATAAAAAATCATGAGCTAAAAAGGACACCTCATAAAACTAGGGGAAGCTGTGGACAAGTAACAACTGTGTGTGTGTGTGTGTGTGTGTGTGTGTGTGTGTGTGTGTGTGTGTGTGTGTGTGTGTGTGTGTGTGTGTGTGTGCGTGAGTGCTTGTGTATTTGAGTGAGGGAGAAAGCATACAACATCAGGGAAATGCAGTAAGCTGCACTGTTGACAGTGGTGCCTATTGTCAACTATCAGGACCAAGATTAGTATAATAATACAAGCAG
>NC_056733.1:187171745-187181745 GCF_019279795.1 Protopterus annectens
TGTATCAGCAGTTTAATGCACACACAACACACAGTTGCGATACATTTGTAAGACAAGCATATGAATCATTTTGATATTCACAAATAACATTGGATTCCAGATAGCACTGCTGCCAGTATCTTCTTCTGTTACATTTCTATAAAAATCATATTAATATTCACAAATGACATATAATTCTTTACAAAAGTCCAGCTAGCTTGGCTGGCACTATTTACCTTTGTCACACTTCTTTCTTCCAAAAAACTCAAGCTAGTTTTTCAAGTGACCCTTGAGAAATGTTGCTTGAGAGGATGGCCTTTCTGGGAATACCTTACCCCATTCCCTGTCTTGAGATTCCAGCTGCCTTGGCATTGCTGACCCCAGCACAATGCTGCACAGTCCCATCGCATGCCTGCAACCCTAGGCTCCACCATAGTAATTTGGGATTTGGCTGGCTGGCTCCCTGTAGCCATAGATCCCCCTCAGAATCCTGCTGCTTGTACTGCAAATGCTTAGCACCATGGCCTCCCTAGCATGTTAAGGTTTCAGCATGTTAACATGGTGCAATTTGTGCCCCTGCCTCCTGCCTAAGAGTTCTATCATGTTGTTAACATCACTGACCTTCCTTACCACCTTGAAGGGTCCCACCCAAGCTGCCTGCAGCTTGTTGTGTCTGACAGGAATGAGAACCATTACCTGCTGCCCCACTGCAAACTCTCTAGTTTGAGCATTCCTGTCATACCAGACCTTTTTCTGCTGTTGGGCTTCTGCTAGGTTCTCCTGGGTCAAGCCCATGCATTCCCTGAGCCTTGTCCTGAGGTTTAAAGCATATGTCACAACAGACTCCTTGTGGGAATCTCACTCACCCTCCCACTCATCATGAATCAAATGGTGAAAAACCTGTGGATTCCTGGGGGAAGCACCCTGTAAGCGAAAAATGGATGCGGCAAATATTTGTCCCACTCCTTTTTAAACTGGTCTGCAAATGGGAGTAGCATTGACTTCAGTGTAGAGTTTAACCTCTCCACAAGACCATTAGTCTGAGGATGGTAGGGGGTCGTCTTTAGGTGCTTCACTCCCACAGTGCTTCCACGGACAAGCCAGCAGGTCTGATGTGAAATTGGCACCTCTGTCAGTCAGTATTTCTTTTGGGAAACCTACCCTGCAGAAAATCTCTAACAAAGCATTTGCCACCTTTTCTACCTCAATGGAGGACAGAGCCACTGCCTCGGGGTAGCTGGTAGCATAATCTACTACCACTAGGATATATTTTTCCCTGTGGAACTTGGGATACTCAGAGGCCCCACAATATCCATAGCTATCCTCTGAAATGGCTCCTTCATCACAGGCAAAGGCATCAAAGGAGCTTTCACATTGTCTCCTGCTTTGCCTACCTTTTGGCACTGCTCACTGGTCCTGCAGTACCCTTTTACAGCTTTGGAAATCCCAGGCCAATAACAGTTCTGCATAATATGTCTCTTGGTATGTTTTATACCCATATGACCTGCAAAGGGAATATCATGGGCTATGGCTAGAAGTGTCAGATGGTAGGCTCTGGGCACTACCAAATGCCATATTCTCTCACCATCTAGCCTTCCCTCAGGGGTCTATTCTCTATACAGTAAACCTTTGTCCCAGTATACAGATTCCCCCTTCCCCTTGAGAATCAGGTGCCTCCCTAGCTACCTCCCTCAGGCCTTGTAATGTAGGGTCTGAGAGTTGAGTCTGTCTCAGCTCTCTCTTGATAACACTTCCCAGATCCCTTTCCACAGGAAGTCTGGTATTCTCTGACAGCGGTGCCTCACTGTCAGTGTGGGTACTGTTACTCACCTTTGCCCTTGTAGTCACTCTGTTCAAGGGAACATCAGTACCCACAAGCAGCTGTGGCTCACCTTCATTTTCACTGCTACAGGGTAGTTCCCGCTCTGAAGTAACCAGCACACCAGTCTTGGCTGCAAGTGTGCAGTCTGTCTGGGTCCCCCCCAGGCTACCAGACTCACATGCTTGTTTCCAAGCCTGACTGTGTGAAACTGCATGCACACAAGGTACTGTATTATCAAACTCATTCCCTATCAGGACATCTGCAGGGATATCCTCAAACACACCTACTTGCTGGCTTCCTTTTCCACCCTCCCAGTCAAGGTGAACCATAGCCAAAGGTATTTGGAATGGAGTCCCTCCTAAAGCTCTGACTGGAGTAGACTGCCCAAGCAAGTCGTGCTCCTCTTTAACCATTGCAGACTTCACAATGGTTAGGTCAGAGGCTGTGTCTCTGTTAGCAGTGGCCTGTTTCCCATTTACTAAGATAGGCTATAACCTCTTTTGGTAGTTTGGTACCCTTGTTGTCTCAAGACAACTTACTGCTGGCATTCTGTCATTCCCACTTACTGGTTCTCCCACTTTTTGTTCCCCACCTTGCCTCTGTGGACATCTATATGCTATATGGCCTCACTGGTTGCATTTAAAATATTTATCCCTTGGTCCTGGACATGTACTTGGACTAGTGGCTTCCCTTGCTACTGGCGAACTCTGTTGGGGCGGTCTAGGCTGCCCACCATGGGTTCCCTTAGACCCATGAGCAGTACTGGATATCCCTTTCCTGTGCAGTGATGCCCTGCTTGCTAGGTATAGGTCTCCCTTCTTCTTCAACTCATCAGCAGTGTTACATTGCCTATCAGCTATCCAGATTCTCATGTCCTCAGTCAAAGTGCTAAGGGCTTGTTCCCTCACCAAGTGGTCTGCCAGCTCTTCAAAAGTGATGACCTGACATCCACTCACCCACCTATGAAAATAAGTGCTTATTTCAGCAACCTGAGGATCATGGGTAGCAAGGGATCTTGGGAGGGGAGGAGCTTGAGCTCAGGAGCTGTCACTTACATTGCCTTCTCGGATCCAAGGTTGGATCCAAGACCCATCCATCGTGAATAGTAACAGTGGATAGCAGAGATTCCAAGTTATGGTAAGTACATAACTCTTTTTAGGTGGCTTGTCTAGAGTTTAACAGTAGGTAAATGGAGGCAGGCGGAATCAAATGCAAGATTGCCAGAGTCTAGGTCTAGCAGTCATGCTTTGTTTACTAAGTTACCATCACTGAGAGTAATGGTATCACTTTTTCATGGAAAACCTGAGAGGGGCTAATACATCTGTCTTTTATTCTCCAAGTTTTTCCCCTGCTTCCTGAGAATTGGATGCATTCAGACACGCAAATTGCTTACTGAAGCATTTATATCAGAAGATGCCACTACAAATTCAAGGTTAAGGAACTGTTTTTGCACTTTACAGTGCTTCCCTTCAAGTGGTTATCTTTTGATGCCTTTACCAGCCCCTTTTGTTTAGTGTACAACCTGAGATATGTGGAAATCCTGATCTTTCTTTGCTTGGATGATTAGTTTCTGTAGGTCCCAGGCTTTTATTGTATATTATCTCTTGAGCCTGCAGCACTTATTCTCATGTACAAGGCTCCAAGAATCCTCATTATTGAAAAAGTGTCTGCCTTCTGCCCTTCTTAGCTAATTTAATAGGACAGTTCTAGATTCCATTTTAACCAGAATCCTGGTCATATTTTAAGATACAGTCCAACCTGAACTATAGACAGTGCACAGGTTCCATTCCAAGCTTGTGACTGGTATGCATTTTGCTGTGCTGTTTTAACATAGTGGATGGTTGTATCACATCTGTATTATTGATCAGACTCCACATGATCATATTCAAGTTGGCTTGTTAAATTCAATTTGTGAGATATATATCGCAGGTCTTGCAAGGCAGAGGCAGTTCACCTGTTTTCTTCAAGAGACAGCCATAGACAGCCTTGGTCCATTAGTTATGCCTCCTCTGCTTTCACACCAGGTAAGAGAGCTGTGAGAGTGCCGAGAAGCCTGTTCAGTAATCTTCATTCATTTTAAGTAGTTCAGGAATGTCTTCTGACCTGATTCATTTTTAACCACCATCCTTTTGCCTGTTATTAGTAACATTTTAAGTTTTCATGGGATTGTTGTGCTTGCTTGGCTGAATTTTCATAATTCCCTAAAAACTGTATGGTTGTGCAAGACATTGGATGGCTGTAGATATTTTCCATGATACTCTGTAGGCCTGTGTCAGCATGGAGTGAGGTACATTTTCCTGCTGCTGCGAAACATGCTGGAGGGATAGGTTCCTAACCCAGAGACTCCCCAGACTCTGGAATAGACTGCCCATACATGTCAAGCAGAGCGCCTCTTTGGCCCTCTTCAAAAGGAACCTTGATGATTGGATGGGAGAAAGGAAATTCATCCTGGGGATCACATCAGTCACCCTGCTAGACAGGGGTCCAGGGAAGTAAATAGTGTGGGAGGAAATAGCCAGGGAATTGTTATGGCTAGGCTTGTATAGGCTCTAGGGCTGATAGCCTAGTACCAACCTATGAACCTATATATTCACACACACTTTCATCTGCCTTGTGTCTATGCTCACAAAACGTTTTCCTATAAGCCTCAGGTGTTAACTTAAAACATTCTAAAAGACAGTTTTTTTTTTACAGTATTACAATTTAAGCAATCAGTATCAGACAATTTAGAAATAGCAGTTACAACTTTATCATGGAGTAAGGGGGTCAGGAACTGTACCCAGAGCCCTTGTTCAACATTATACTGTTGGGTCCCTATTATTTCCTCGAAGAGGCATTCTATCGAATGCCTCTTCATCGAACTTGAAACCGAGAAATTAGAAAACATCAAATGTCCACATAAGCAATTTCTTTCCCATTGGCCATCCTTGTCTGTTTGTCATTTTTCCCACTGTAGTGTGATCTTGGAGTTGGTATATTTAGTTAGGGGAGGTGGGAGAGGCACAGCCGCCCACTTTAGGTGGTGTGGGTGGTGAAGCTCCCCACTTTGTAGTGTTTGTGGTTATTTGTTGGTGTTTGTAGGGCAAGCGATTTCTTTCCAAGGGAAAAAATTGCTTATGTGGAAGTTTAATATTTTGAAAGCTCTCGGCTTTAGGGTCGATGAAGTGGCATTCGATGGAATGCCTCTTCGAGGAAATTATATAGACCCATACTGTTTACATACCCTTTCGAACATATGAATGAAACTATCAAAATTATCTCCCTCTGTAAATTGTGGAAGAAATTTACTGACCTTTGTTGTTTCTGGGGTTCGGTTACTCCCTTCTCCACTACCTCCATGACCCTGGCGAAGAGTCAGCATCTCCTTTTCATGTTGCTTCTGCCTCTCATTCTCTTCAGCTTCCAGACATCTCAGTCTATGGTGCTTCTAATTCCATTTGTTTTTCCTGCCGCTGTCTCTGCTGATTCTATTTCCAAATGTTTGGCCTCCAGTTCAAGTCTCTTTAACTCCATATGGATTTTTAAGTCCTCTATGGAAAGGTTGACCTGTCCGTTTTCTGAGACTTGTACATCTCCAAGGCCAGCCTAGTTGTCCTTGTGATTGCTGGTCTGTGATGCAGCTGTGCCCAAGGCTGCAATAATTTCTGCTTTAGTCAGATTAGCATGCACCAGTCCTTTAGCCTGGCACATCTCAGCCAAGTGGCTCCTTGTCAGATTGCCATACTCCTCTGCTGACATGCTTACCTGCTCTCCCTGACTAAAAAAGCTAACAAAAAAAAATAAAACAATTGTGATATGAATCTCTGAATGTTCTCTGTGTGGCTGATTGAGAATTCAAACACCTTCCTTAGTGTTATGGGCTATAGGAATTCAACATCCACACCACTACAAGCCAATTACTATGCGATGTGGCTATCCCACCACTGCCAACCAATTAATATGTGACACCCCTGCACTGGCCCAGTAATCAAGGAGCCTCAATCCTCACCACTGGCAACAGTGGGAAACGTATACACTGGGAGGATGACAAGTACACATACAGTAAAGTGCAGTTTCCCTAAAGAGCACACAGTGATCACATACATACATACATACATGCATACAAATGTTTCAAGCATGGGCATTAAAGCCCTTCTATCTTGTCAATATGTCAAAACACTTGTTCCCATAATAAATGTCCAGGCTGTTCTTAAAAATATCTAAACTAGTACTTGCTTTAATGTAATTTGGTAGTCTGTTCCAAGCATCAGCTACTCTGTCAGAGAATAAATTACTACACTTCTCATTCCTATAGAATCTTCTACATAGGTTATCTGACGATTCTCTAGTATTTTTGGTAACGCCAAACATTCCCAGAGGTAGTTGTTCCTAAATGCCTTATATACCTGAATAAGATATCCTCTTAAATATCTGTAAGAGACACTGTACAAGTTCAGATATTTTAGTCTTTCATAATAACTTAGATTTTCACATCCATGGATGCCCTTAGTATATTTCCGCTGTACTCTTTCCAGTTTATTCATGCTTGTTTTCCTATAGGGTTTCCATATTGTTATTCCATACTCAAGTTTGGGTCTAATGTAACTAACAAACAATGATTTCATTATGTTTGATTTCCTAGACTTTATAAATCTTTTATACAACCTATAGTTCTATAACTATCATTAGCCAATTGGTTGATATGATTAGAAAAACTCATAGCTGAATCTACCCATATACCCAGGTCCTTAAATGAGTCTACAGTTTCAATCACTGTGTGCTGTATTAAATATTCACATTTCAGTTTATGTCTCCCAAATCTCATATGCTTAGTTTTTGATGTATTTATCAACAGATTATTCTCCTGTGCCCAAATGGTCAGTTTAGACAAATTATTTTACAGACATGCCTTATCTGTAACACTTGTAATCAGTTTACCCAATTTCAGGTCGTCAGTATATACACTGTAAAACACCTCAGATGAAAAAGTATAGTCAGAAAGATACAATCTAAACAAGTAAGGGCCTAGTACAGAGCCCTGTGGGACACCTTGACTGTAACCAAGGATTTCACCTGTCCAGTTGGTGTGTGATACTTGCCATGTCCTATTTGTAAGCCATGCAGCTATCCATCTTATCAACAGTACATCAATACCTAGTTGTACTGATTTATTGATCAGTGTTTTGTGCATGACCCTGTCAAATGCTGAAGTTAAATCTATATAAATCACATTGCAGCACAATTTTTCATTCATAGCTGTTATTATATTGTTATAGAACATCATGTTACAGGTGGTAATAGATCTATTTTCAACATATGTATGCTGATATATGGTTTCAAGTCCCAACCTATCCCGTTCTGACAATAACTTATCCAGTATTACCTTCTCCATTATTTTTCCACAACATGAAAGTAGACTTAAGGGTCTATATGATTCTGGGTTTGTCCTACTCCCCTTTCCCTTAAAGGTAGGTTTAATAAGTGCATGTTTCCAATCTTGCGGAATCTCCCCATATTTATATGACTTAGTGAATAATAGATGTAATGGCAGTGTAAGTTCTTGCTTAAGTGTTCTCATATCATTGTTACTTATTCTGTCTCCCCACCTGCACTTTGTTTGGATCCAGTTTGCACAGTTCTTTTTCAAAGTAATCCAATTTGATTCCAGTATCTGGGGTTACCTGGATGTCAGTAGGACAACTTACCACCCCTTTTGTGGAGCCACACTGTTTTGTATAAGATTTTGTAAATATATCTATAATCTGTTGTGTCTGAGAATAAATTTTAGAATCTGCACACAGTTTATCAATTTGTGTATCTTTACTCCTCCCACAGCTTATGTATCTATAAAAAGGTTTCCTATTATGCTCACTATCTTTATATCAATTTTCTTCAAATTTTTCTTGATCTTGTCTAACACTATGCTTAATTTGTTTGTCCAACTCATTTATTTCAGTTTTCAAAGTTGTAGTTCGACCTCTCTTCCATTTCTTATATTTTTTGTCTTTCACCTTAATCAGGTATCTTGTTCTTATGGAAATATACCCCCTGATGTTACATGCCTAGATCCTGATGTTAAACATTTTTTTGACTTTTTGCACTCAAACAATTTCTCTTTCAAAACGTTTCTCATTCCATCTGCAGTTTTTTCACTGAACACCTCCCTCCAGTTAGTTTTATATAGAAACTTTTTTGCTTCCCTATAATCTGTAATTAACCTTCTGTGCATTGGCTTAGATTTCAGTTTGGCAGAATTATCTAGCAACAAATTAACCTTTATGACCCCATGATCACTGCACATCAATGGTGGTAAAACTTGACTTGAAGTTACAGTAATTTCTTTAGGAACACAAACAATATCTAGTATATTCTGTCCCCTGCTAGGTTTTTTACAATCTGAAGCATTTGTTTTTCCTGAATATACTCTCTGAATAATTTCTTTACTAACATTGTTGAATCAATATTATTCCAGTCTGTTTCTGGTAAATTTAAGTCCCCAGCTAATATTATTTTTCCCTCCTGTGTTTCATATAAGAAATGTATGAATTCCTTTAGGTCATCTGCACTTGACTTTGGTGGTCTGTACACTCCAGCAAATGTTATATGTTCCAGGGTTGTCTTTATTGTCACAGTTACACAGTCTATAGTATTGGTATTATCATTGAACATGTAATAATCACAGGTCTCATAGCTATCTTTAATGCCTATCATAACACCTCCACCTGATTTTTTGTTAGAATGTCTGTTACAGTAAAAACATTTATACCCTGACAAAACTGGTTTCCAGTCATTGTTCTTTAACCATGTTTCACAAACTATAACAACATCAATCTTGTGGGAACGTAGCAAATTTTCTAATAAGAATACTTTTTTATTAATGCTCCTAGCATTAACAACCATCAGAGATGCATCAAATGTTGCTATCTGTGAACTGTTACATTTTTGACCTGGCAAAAATCCTGGCTAGTGTTTGCCAAATATTGCAAAATATCTGCTGCAAAAATTCACTTCTCTGATCTAGACAAATGCACACCACCCTGTCTGAACACGTGTGCCCAAAAGAAGGCTTGGATGCTCTACACATTTCCATTTTTTAAAATGGGAGATTTTTTCCATGTAGGTAATACCCAAAAAATCTTTCCATTCACAGTGACCTGATTATCCTTTCTATAGGTGATTTGTGAAAAAATATGTCCTAACACCCGTACAAGCTATACTATCTAGGAGGGCTTTCAGTTCCTGACTAACAGTCAGAGAATCTTTGTTGGTAACATAATTTGTACCAACATGAATAAAAACAGATCCATACTTTCTTATATTAAGGCATTCCAAGGCTTGTTTCACATCTTCTATTTTTGCTCCTGGCAAGCATACTCAATGTTCATTATCATCTCACAGTCAGTCTGGGGCTGGTGTCTCCCTCTTTCTCAAGATCCCCAGTAAGACTCCCACTGGCACAGCTATAGAGTTGAGATCTCAGCTGAGTGGCAAAAACCAAGATCTCCAGTACCCTCTCTGTCCAACTAGTGCTTCATGTCCCTGCCCAAGTAGCTGACACACACACTATTTGAGATTTGATTTATATACAAACACACACACACACACACACACACACACACACACACACACACACACACACACACACACACACACACACACACACACACACACACACACACACTCCTGGGGAAGGCTGGCACAGGATTACTAGCTATGCCCCCTTCTGCCCAGACTATAAGGTAGTTCTGACTGCCACCAGCCACTCTTTATCAGCTATTTTAAAAGGCCCTTTAAAAAGGGTGTCCAATCCTACTGTGTAATGTTACTGTTAATCCAGATGGTAGTTTGCCCAAGAGCAAAGCTATTTAGGAGTGACCAGTGTCACCAAATAGATATGCAAGTACCCTAAGAGCTTAAATATGTCTCTAAACAGATCGGCCACAATTGAAAGATTTAAATACTAAATAAGTAATCAGTTACATCAGAGTTCAAAATCACAGGAAATATTTAAAACAACATTGCAGGACAGTCTCAAATAAATACAGAAAACATCTAAACTAATCTTCACAATATTCCTATCTGAATCTAAAATAGTTACTATGCCCTTAAAATTTACTTACAGCAAGGCAAGCGCAGAAGGTGGTGATGAGTGGATGTTGTCAGGTCAAAGGCAAATACAAATGCCCCCTCTTTCTCTCAGAGAGTTCTTAAAATAATATC
>NC_056733.1:187184245-187256745 GCF_019279795.1 Protopterus annectens
AAAACAAATAAAGGAGAGAGCACTTTGAAAATTCAGTCATCTGTTTACAAAATTGCAGAATAGAAAGATAAATTATCTGAAAATTGAGGCAGTATTTGCAAAACCTAACAAAGTGCAGATATTCTTCAAACTCAGGAGAGGTTTCCCTTCAACCATGCATTGCACTGCGGGGGTACAGGAGCTGCTCTCAATGTTTACTAGGAGTCAAATCATTGAACCAGCTAGTTTTAAACATAATAAATTTGAAATTAATTTAATTGGTGGTTCCAGAGTAAAATGATGTTTATTGCCAGTTTATTTCCCTTGAGAGACGTGTTAGAGCTGAATGACATGAGCTAATCATTATATACTCCATTTACTACCACTCATACCTCTCAACTGCCTAGATTTTCACAGAATGTCTAGATTTTTGCCTCAAAATTTAGGTCTGTTCATCATAACATTTGTGGCTTTCTGGCAAATCACTGGGATGATCTGAGGAATAACATCACTAAATAACAACATACATTTCAGTTTCAGACTTTATATCCTTTAGAAAATGCATTTTAACATAAACCCTGTTAATATTGCTAATTTTTATAAGTTTATAAGAGTAATATTTAAAATATGTCCCTGTTTGTGGGCCTTTGTCCCCCCATTATGTCAGGCTTTGTCCAGATTTCTTGGGCTAAGAGGTTGAGATGTATGCTACCATTCCAAACAGGTAGTGAAAGAATCATGGAAGCTGAGTGTGGTTTCCTGATGAAATAGGTATCTGAAATTGCTTATATCAATTAATTGTTTACAAATAAGACTTGATGCCTGTCCAAGCCTCATATTTTCAAGCACTTTATAACTTCTTTGCTGACTCCACATATGTCCAGGTAGCCCAAATACACAAAGCCATTTCTTCTTTTCGGACTTACCCCAGTTATCTTCCACTTCAAAAAGTCTTGGACTACACTGTTAGAAAACATCTGCTAAAGCTTTCCAGTCTAACCAGCCACAGTGTTGATAATCTTCAATGACAATTTCTCAAGGCATTTCCTTACCACATCACCAAGCCACTAACAGCACATGTTAAATTACCATCTTTATAAGGATATAATGTTTCCAACAGCTGGAAGAAAGCTGTGATGATTCTGACCCCAAATGTGTTGCTATATAGTTGCCTGTGAGCTACAGGTGGATCTCCTCACTACTTGCTCTCTCTACAGTTGTAATAAAAAATAAGTAAAACTTGCAATAATTCTATTAATTTGGATTACTTTGAAGTTAGTAACGTAGGCTTAGATCAGGTTAAAGAACAATTACGTCTATCTGGCTCACGTGGACTCACTTTGAGAACATTTTTCATAGCACTGGTTCTAGGCTACTGAGTGAGGCAGTGTTTGCGGAAACCCAAATATTTCCTGCAGCTAGCTACCCTGTCCTTGCATAATCTTACTGCCTTTGGTCTAGTGGATGGATCTATCAGGATTTCATCATTACCTTAGAATCACTTTCCTAGAGTAAGGGTGAGTGATCACCACTTTACTATGTTAGAATTAAAACTGAGGTTCCATAGGGGTCTGTTCTGGGACCTCTTCTTTATACACTGTTCATTAACAACTTCTCTCTAGAACTTACTGCATAGCTGTCAGCTGTCCTTGATTTTGCAGAATGTCCCTGATTTTGCATAATATTTTTGTCTGCTCCTCATAACATTTGAGTTTTTTTCTGGCAAATCATTGAATAAGTCACTCTTCAAAAGCCCCAAATAACAAAACACAATTCAGACAAAATAAAGGTATTACCAATCAATACCTGGAGTGTAACAAAAAACTCCACTCCCTACAGATACTCTTTACCCTGGAATGCATCAATATGTGTATTGTCACTGAGGCCTGATTCAAAAACTTTGAGAGCACACCATCACTGCAAAGTTTTAATGCCTATCACCCTTTGAGGCCTATAGCATTAGATAAAGGTGCTAAAGGTTGCAGTGCCTCTCTCTGTATTAGTAAAACAAACTTTCTCCTCTTGACTTGGTAGACAAGATAATGATCCTGAACTCCTTTGTGCCCAAAATACCATTAACAAAACCCCTTAGCACTTCATAGTTAGCTATAAGACACTTTCTATGTACCCCTTTGCCCATTCTTACTATCTGACTAGTATGGAATCTCTATGCATCCAGCCAAATGCCATTCTTTTAGGAGACTTCAACTACACCTCCATCAACTGGAAGACTTATACGTCTCCTAACATGTATGCTCACGGATTTCTGGACTTCATAAATACAAACTTGCTGGAACAGTTATTCCATAACTAGGGTAGACAAAATTATGGACTTGGCTCTCACCAATATGGGACTTCTCTGATGTTCATAATTTTCACTGCTGCAGTAGCATTTTGGCTATATGGATTGTATTCTACTCTGGCTACAACAACCAGTCAGCTTCATAAAGTTCTGGCTACCCCTCACACCTTCACTCTGACTGATAATTGGCCATCCCTTTGGAGGGGAAATCAACTGTCAGAGTGAAGACAACTTCAGTAATTTCTTGCTGCCTTGAGGAAGTAGCACTGAGGCTTCACAGGACCAGCAGCTGGCTTTCCAGCTTCATTTCTGACAGATAAGTACTCACAGAGAACCCTTCCACACAGAAATTGTTGGTCTTTTCAGAATACCATTTTATTTTTTAATTAATAACTAAAATTGATATTTACCCTTTAAGAAAAATGGTATTTATCCCAGTACTGGAAGTTTTTCATCAGGGACTACTATTTTGGCTAAGGGCTTATTTTTTGATTGATTTGTTGGCTATTATAGTGTTAAAATGCACTGTAATCTTTTAATGTATTTGTCTGAATGTAAAGATTCAGAGGTATTTTAAATGGGCAAAAATATTTTTAATGTTTTTAGTGCTTGTATACACTTCATGACAATTTACCTACTATTTTTTATGTCAGGGTATATTGAGTAGTGGTGCTTTATTTCTAACAGAATTTTTTGTATCAAACGTATGCTTTTACTACATAGGGACTGTGTGGGGAAGTGTAAATGTGTGTGTGTGTGGGTGTCTGTGTGTGTGTGTGTGTGTGTGTGTGTGTGTGTGTGTGTGTGTGTGTGTGTGTGTGTGTGTTTCTTGTGATAACTTTTTTTGTCAATTTACCTTCAAACTGACTTGTTCAAGCACTGCTTACTGGTATTCAGATCTCCTCCTTGGCTGCAGCACAGATACTCTGATCCTGCTAGCTCTTCTTCCTCTAAACCTAAAAATAAGAAACACACAATAAAGTGCCCCTGTTGCAGTCATTAGCTCAGACAATGCCTTAGCCATTGGTGAATAAACTTGCTGTGGACAGCTGTTGTTCCTCAGACCACTCACTTGCTTTCTGAGTTCCTTTGGTGTAGTCCTTTCAGCTTCTATGGACCAGGGGTCAGCCACACCCTAGTCGGCTGTTCCATTGTCTGATATTGGCATGGGAGAACCATCTTCTTTGGGTCTGGGGGAATCTTGAGAAGTTTCTTCTCTGGGTGACTGAGGAAATAGACTACTTCACAGGGCTGAAATACCATCACTTAGTTGGTCTTCTTCCAAGGTGTTACCTACAAAGAAAAAAACGAAAGTTAGACATCATTCATCTGAAGACATAGAGTCTGTGTGTAAAGATGATTTTCTTAGCATAGCCAGGCAATTATTGCAGACTGTTAATCCTGGTGCTCAGAAATCCTTACCTGTGGACAAAGTCAGTAAAGAAATTCCTGAGGTAAATTTGTCAGAAGAGTCAGACATGAAGAGAGACAGGACTTCTACTCTTGTAGACACCCAAACCCATAACTCTGGTTCTGAGAAAACTTGATGCTCTCCACCTTCTTTGGAGGACTTTTCTTTCTCTAAGACCATTTTCTGGATGAATGAGGCATTTTGTTGGAATCAGTGGATGTTCCTCCTGAATTGAGGAAATATTATGATATGCTACAAGTGGATATATCTCATTCTACACCCATCCCTTCCATTTTGCCAATCTTAGTCTTCTCATCAACTGGGAATACTACTTATGCACCAGTACACTGGCCCAACATTCCAGAAATTCATCAATTCCAATGCCCTGGACCAGCTCATTCTTACCCCCACTAGAGGAAGCAACATCCTTGACCAGGTTATTAATAACATGGCCAACCGTTCCTCTAAACCAATAGTCAATTCCTCCATAGTTAGAGTCAACCACAAACTAATCACCATGGAAATCCACATCTCAACCACACCCCCTGCAAAGGTAACCACCATGAAAAACGTCTCCAAAGCTGACTTTGGGCTCCTAAAACAGAGGTGGCTAACTTCACAGCACCAATGTCAATAGAAAATAGATTCATGACTACCGAATCATACACCAATACACTGTACAAACATGTACAGAAATGCATGGAACTAGCCATACCCAACAGAACCAAGACCCTCTCCGCCAAAACAAGGAAGCCAATCTGGTGGTCCCCTGCCATTAATAAACTTTACAACAGAAGAAATAAACTGTTGCAGAAAAAGGTGAAGTCCCAAGACTGGAAAAAATCCCTTATTTGCCTCAAAAAAAAGTTGAGATCCCTCATCAAAACCTCTAAAGCCAGCTATGAAGGCAGAATTGTGGCAGACACTAAAAGCAACCACACTGTCTTCTATAGTTATATCAAAAATATCCACGGCAATACCCAAGTTTACTCTGAGTTACTGCACAATGGTACCACCTATACTGAGCCAACAGATATTGCCAACATACTAGCTGACATATTCAGTGCCAACTTTACCCCTCTCTCCCCCTAAAGTACCAATCACAATACCGGAGGAATGCCTGGCACCCAGCATTACTACAGCACAGGTTAAAGCTGCATTGTCCAAGGCCAAGAATACAACTTCCATGGGACCTGATAATATCCATGGATGTGTTCTACATGTACTACAAAGTGAACTGGCACCACATCTGTCTGTCCTGTTCAATCACAGCGTCACCTCAGGCTTTGTCCTTACTGAATGGTGCACTGCTACAGTCATCCCTCTCCATAAAGGGGGAGTGACTACAGACCCTGGGAATTATCATCCCATTAGCCTGATGAGTCTGATATGTAAGGCTATGGTGCGCATCATCATGGACCTAATTAGCAAAGATACAGGGAATCTCCAACACTAGATCCCACGCAATTTGGTTTTTGTGAAAGGTAGATCATGCCTGCTCAACCTGGTTGATTTCTTCGAGTCAGTCACCAGAGCTGTGGATGAGGGCAAGGCAGTTCATACAGCCTACCTGGATCTGGCCAAGGCCTTTGATACTATTCCCCACTCAGGAATTATTGATAAACTCACCAAACTAGGCATCAATCCCTATATCACTAGGTGGGTTGCAAATTGGCTCACAGATAGAACCCACAGTGTGAAAGTAATGGACTCCAAGTCAGACTGCAGACCAGTCATGAGTGGAGTCCCACAGGGATCAGTCCTGGGTCCTCTCCTGTTTGGCATCAACTTCTCAGAAGTCCAGGTCAACACATAAGGACTCTGGCTGACCAAGTTTGCAGACAACTGCAAGCTGGGAGCCATTATTAACTCCCCAAGTGATGTAGACATCCTACAGAAAGGCCTCACTGAGACCAATGACTGGTATCGAAACCATGGCCTTAAGCTTAATGCCAAAAAATGCATCATCATCCCCTTTGGGAAAAACTCAGTTCCCACTAGTTACTACATTGATGGGAGCCCACTGAATACTGAAGGCATTATAAGAGATCTGGGGACACGAGTTGACAGCAAGCTCTCCTTCAACCACACATTGCCACTGTGGTCAGAAAGTCCTTCTCTGTGGCACATCTCATTACCAAGGATTTTGCATCCAGGAAGAAAGAGATCATCATCTCTCTACTCTTCCCTCATTAGGCCAATCATCGAGTATAATGCGCCATTTGGCATGTACCTCACTAGACAGATGCAACAGCTGGAAAGGCCACAAAAGTACCTCACAAAGAGGATCCTGGGCCTTAAACACATGTCCTACATGGACAGACTCAATAAACTCCAGCTATTCCCTGTCTCATATTATCTACTAAGAGGCGATCTCTGCTTGACTTACAAAGCCATGTCTGACCCAGCTCTCTTAGAAATGCTACATCTAAAGAAATCCCAATCCCTCTGCACCACACGATACAGAGACCTCAACCTCATTACCACAATCAACAGAACATGCTGGAGGGACTGATTCATAACCAGAGGCTTCCCATGCTCTGGAATAGACTTCCCATACATGTCAAGCAGAGTACCTCACTGGCCCTCTTCAAGAGAAATCTTGATGAGTAGATGGGAAATAGAAGGTTAACCCGTGGATCTCTCCAGTGACTTTACTTGATAGAGGCACTGGGAAATAATGTCGGATGGCATGATGCCAGGGCACTTCTTTGGGCTAGGCTTGTAAAGGCTCCAGGGCCATTAGCCTAGTACACACCTATGAACCTATGAACCTATGTGTTTAATGCTGCTTGCAATAACCCTGGCACTCAACCTTCAGTCTCCAAAATGGCAGATAGACTGTATAAAGTACTTCACACTAACAAATTTTTGTGTTATCATATTAGATTGCATGCAGCTGCTATATCAACCTGTTTTCCAGCTGGAAACTGGTTCTTCATAACCTTTCCAAAAACTGAGAAAGTCTAACACTTCAATGCCAATGCAACTCCTCCCCTGTGAACAAAGAAGACAAGGTATTGGACAGATTTAGCAAAACTTTCTCCTTTTCCACTTCAGCTTATAGCATTCTTATCTACCAGGCACATATGTGGACATTTACTCTGTTCTGTGCAGGCATTTCGAGGGAATATTCTGCATCACTTCCTTCCTTTCTAGATCCTGTTGTTTATAATCCATCTTATGTATCTAAACATGCTTTGAAGAGTATATGCAGTTGTGCAGATACTGTGTCTAGGGCCACTGCTACTGTTGCAGTTTTGAGGAGATATGCTTGGATATGTAAGCAAAAGTTTGTTGATGAAGTTAACTCCGAAATTTTAAATTCTACTTTAGATTGGGGGAGTGTTTGGCCCATCTGCTACTCAGATCCCCAAACAATTTGCTGAAAGAGGGAAGTTAATTAAGGGAGTGTCTTAAGATTTTTCAAGTCCCCCTTTACAAATCACTCAGATCCTCTTTTCCTTTTAAAAGGCAAAACAGAAAATCCCTGCCACCTTCAAGCAATAGGGGGCAAAAAAGAGATGGCAAAAAGGAAACAACAGGAAACAAGGATCTTTTCCAGAAAAGGGACAGTCTAATAGTTCAGAATGACTATGTCAGCATTTTTTTTCTCCATTCCCTCCCCTCCTGCACCTACCGCGCCAGGCGCTGTCGAAGCTGCTCCGCTCCCGGTATATCTCAAAATCTGTCCCTGAAACCACCTCTTTACATTCCCATTTGGCAACAGATTGTTTCAGACTCTTAGGTGCTAAAAGTGGTTCAGGAGGGTTACAGTTGGCACTGGATACAAATACCTCCATTCAGGTGAATTCCTCCCCATCCTTCAAACCAAACAGAGATTTTTCCACAGGTTCTTCATTACTTACTCATCCTAGGAGTCATAGAACCAGTGCCTTTAGATCAAAGGAGCAAAGGCTTCTATTCCCTGAATGCTTCTGGTACCATTAAAAACACTTTCATGGAGACCTGTTCTAGATCTTACCTTTCTCAATCTGTATGTGAAAGTACCAAACTTCAAACTTCTGATGATTCAAACTCTGTTACCTCTCATAGGTTCATAGATGATTACTAGGCTAATGACCCCAGGGTGTCTTTTTAAGCCAAGTCATGCTCCCCGAATGTGTCTGACAAGTTTTGACACCTTTGGGTTATTTTATTGGGTATATGTAGGCCTGGCCATGGGTGATCAAGCATTTATAGACTGCATCTGTTTATTAGAGATATAGGTGGCAGCAGACCAGGGTTAAATTTATGACTCCCCATCCACTAGTCCTCATTACATGTTAATGGGGTTAGGGAAGAGCTCTACTTCACATGGACGGGAAGCCTATTCCAGAGAATGGGTAGTCTCTGAGATACATACCTGTCCCTCCAATATGCACTGTTTATGTTGCAGACAAGGTTTAGATCCCTAGATTGGGAAATTCAGATGTCCTTTTTTCAGATATGCAACAGATGCATCAGAGTGGGACAAGAAGATCCTTTGTACACCAGGCATAGATGCCTCTCAACAATCTGTAGGAGAGTGAGTACAGAGATAGGGCTTTGAGGCAGTTTGCCTAGGGCACATTGTTTAAGCCATGTATTCTTTTTGTGAGGAACCTCTGTGAATGTTCCATTTGTTGTACATGCCTGTCAGCTACATAACAAAGTGTGCATTTTACTCAATGACTGGTCTGATAAGAGCCACATACAGTAGAACAATGACATCTTTGGACCTAGATGCATTATCCTGTCTTATAAGTTGTGCAATACAGAATCATTTACTTACTACCATAGACATATGAGGATCAAAGGCCAGGTTACTGTCTACATGTGTTCCCAAATCCCTGACCACGGGGTCGTCTTTTAGGGTGTATTGTCAGTATGGTAGTTTCCAGGTGTAGCCATATTACCAAAGGATACTGTTATGCATTTCTTGGCATTGAGTTTTAGACTATGGCTCTGGCACCACTTGTTAGTCTGTATCAGACCTTCTTGAAGGGTATCATTTGGGGATCCTATGTCTGCACCTAGTTTGCAATAGTTTCCTGACTTGATGCTAGCCTTGACTTCAGAGTTGTAAATGCCAAAAAGGACCAGCCCCAGCACTGAGCTTTAAGGTCTTCAACTAGTAAATGGCATCTTTGTGGAGGTTCTCCTGTCATAATTTCTTGGGTCCTATCTGCATCCAACTGGCTATCCAGTGGGTGACATAGGGGTTTATGTCTAACTTTGTGAGTTTGTCTACAATGCCTGTGTGGGGTACTGTGTTAAATGCTTTGGCCAGCTCATGGTAGACGGTATGCACTGTTTTGACCTCATGCATTGCTTTGGTGACCTTCTTGAAGACATCCAGCAGGCTGAGTAGCATGACCTACCCTTGACAAAACCAAAGTGAGTTGGATCCATGTCTGAAGGTTTCTTTGTCATTGTTTATCATTTCATGGCTTTGCATATGAGATTAATCAGACTTCTGGGCCTGTAGTTACTTAGATCCATAGATAGTCTGCCCTTGTGCACTGAGTTGACAGTTGCAGTCCTCCAGTCACTTGGAATAAAGTCTGTCTAAAGGCTGTGGTTAAATAAGAGTCCTTAACATGATATCTCATCTCTTCCAATCTGAGATTACAAATAAATGTACAAAAATTCTCCTTGACTCTTTCACATAGGATTGTGTTTCTAGGCTACCGTCTAGCTACCTCTCAGCAAAAGGCTTTGCTTACACAGGAAAAAATGGATTTTTATTTGGAAACTTTCCTGAAATTCTGCAATCAGTCTCATATCTCAGGATTCTTGGATTCATGGTGTCTTCGATTCTCATGGTTCCTTTAGCCAGGTTGTATATGAGAAAAGTTCAGTGCTATATAAAACACTCATAAACCAAACATCTTCACATCAGGTGTTTTGGATTCCAATTTTGGGCTTTGCCAAAAAGGAACTGCACTGGTGAAGACAGCAAATGGCTCTAAATTCAGGTCTCCCTTTTCATTCTCAGATCCCAAGTCAGTCTGTAACTGCAAACACCTCAATTTTGCTTGGGGTGCAATTTTTATGGAGGCAAAGGTGCAAGGCCTTTAGAACTCTTCAGACAGGGCAAAGCACATAAATGTTAAAAATATAAATGGCGCAGTGATGCAGCGGTAGCATTGTTGCCTCACAACAAGCAGTTCTCTGGTTCGATTCTTGGCTGGGGTGCCTTCTGTGCAGAGTCTGCATGTCTTTCCTGTGTTTGTGTGGGTTTCCTCTGGGTGCTCTGATTTCCTCCCATATTACAAAGCCATGCATCTGGAGCATTTTTCCCTAGGCCTCCGCTGAAAATTGGCTTTGTTCCAAGTCGGACTTTCCCGGTTAACAAATGTAAAATAAAATAAATAAATATATTGTCTGTGATCCATGCTTTAAAATCTCTTCATCATCTATTACCTCCAGGACTTCTTCAGGTGATTGTAGACATCACATTGTTGTGGTGTGTAAACAAACAGGGGTGTACCAGGTTGTACCCTCTGTGCTGACTGGCTGTGATAGCTTGGGAAGTATCTGTACAGCATTCCATTATACTCCAAGCATTTTGTATTCCATCACTGCAAAATGTAGTAGCAGACAAGCTGAGCAGGACCAGGACATGCCCTCAAAAATGAAAATTGAATGAGGGTGTCTTTCAGGAAATGATTCAATTGTTGGGAATGCCTCAAATAAATCTATTTTCCTCCTTTCAAAACAGACAACTGAACAAATTCTCCTCCAATGCTCCTTGAAAAAAAACCTGCAAAACAGATGCATTTTTATTCCTGGGGTTGGAAATGTTCTTATATTCATTTCTACCATTTTCATTCATACCCAGAGTAATTCTGAAGATTTAGAAGGATTCTCCAAAAAACATTGTGGTAGCTCCATTTTGTTCTAGGCAACATTAATTCTCTCTTCTTGTGGAACTGGCCAAGGGCAATTATCACAGGCTTCATCACAGAGTGGATCTACTCACATAAGACAATGGAAGTTTCATACACCCTTGTCTCAAACAACTTCAACTAAATGCCTGCATGATTCAATTTTGATACGCTTTAGGTACCTCTTTCATGAGAATGTACAGCGGGTACTAAAGGAAGCAATAAAACCTGCTACAAGGAAATCTTACATAGGCAAGTGGAAAATATTTTCTTGTTGGTGCCTAATCAATGACCAGAGTTCCATCAAGGATTTGAAATATTTTTGTGAGTTACTTTTCTCTTTTCTCTGACCTGTCTCATTTCTCTGTGAATGTATATGTTGCGGTCTTTTCAATGTGTCTGTCCATGGAACCTCCCCTTTCCCCATTGGTTTGGTAAAAAAAGTTTCTGAAGGGAGGTTTACATCTTAGGCCTTCTAGAAAATAAATGGTTCCTTCCTGTGATCTTAACTTTGTGCAAGAAAAGTTAACGGTATTTCCCTTTGAACCAGCTCATCAGGTGGATTTAAGTTTCATCACCTGGAAGAATAAACCTATTAATATTCTGACATTTGTGAGAAGAGTATCTGAACTGCAAGCTCTCATGCTGAGTAAACCCTATCTGGTCTTCCACAGACACAGGGTCTCATTAAGAACACATCCCTTATTTATGGCCAAAGTTGTTTCAGAATTTACTTTGAATCAAGCCATCAGTATCCCTGTGTTTTATCCAGATCCTCAGAGCCAGGGAGAAAAGATTCTACATATTCTGAACATGCATAGGAAGGTCAGGTACTATCTTCACAGAAGTTAAGTGCTTTAGAAAAGCTGATCAGCTGTTTATTTCTTATGAAGGGACAAAGAAGGGACAACCCATGTCATACCATATTATTTCAAGGGGTTATCCTCGGCTATTTCCTTTTGTTATACCCATCATGGTAAATCCGTTCCTGTCAGCATCAATTCACATTCTACTAAGGCCATTGCATGTATGATGGCATATTGTAAAGGGATAGATTCTAAAAGTATTCTAGAGCAGCAGCTTGGTCCTCTATACATACTTTTACAAAGCATTGCAAACCGGATTCCTTTTCTAGGTCCAGGACTGGTTTTCTAGGATTCTTCTCCAGGAGTTCCTGTATCCTTCTCCATCCTCCTCCCAGTTTGGATAGGCTTTGGTAATCAACTCTTATAACCAAAAGGCTACAGCAGCAGTCAGAATGATGAACATAGTACAGATGTGCAAGTTGCACTTCCATTACAGTAGATGTGCAAATTCCTCAGTGTTGCAGTAGCCAAAATTCCTCAGTGTTGCAGTAGCCACACCCACCCACAATCCCGCTACCTCTGTATAGAGTTAGTTTTTGGGATATAAAGTTATTTATTACTGTACATATCTTTTAGAGGTTCAGGATGAATACAGTATTTTTTCTGTATGAGCAAGAAAGTTCTGAAGTAGTCTGTACTCTGACTGCTAATTTCCCTCCAAGGGGCTGGCCAGTGAGCAGTCAGAGTGAAGGTGCGGATGGAAGCCAAGGCTTAGCGAAGCTGGCTATTAGTAGTATCTAGGGCAGGATACAACCCATATAGCCTAAAGACTACTTCAGTAGTGAGAAATTTGAATATTTACTGTTGTGGTAACTTACACAACTGCACTTTCTCTACCACTTGTAACTTCCTCCCTAGTAAAATCAGACCATAAATTAGTCACATTCACCATAATACTGAAGCTGGAAGAATTCTCCAGTAACTTGGTATTCGGAGATTATGCTAAAGCTAATCTACTATAACTGAGTGATGACCTGGCAAAATTCAAAATCCCCTTTCTACCTGATGATGCCTCTGCATATGTAGAATCCTTTACTAACAAATTCTATGCACATGTAAATATATGCATAGATGCATTTGTCCCCCTCCAAAGTAAATACATACCAAATTTAAAAATAAACCCCTCTGCTGGAACCCAAATATAAACAGGCTCCATTATAAAAGTAAAAAGTTCATCGCACGTAAACAAAACTCTACCTAGTTAGCAAAAATACTCTTACTAAATTTAACAAGGAGATGCAGTCCTAGATCAAATCAACAAAAGCTAACTATGACACTGGTAGAGGATAAGACAGAATCATGATCTCTAGCTGATATTCCTATAGAGACATAACCCCCCTCCCTACCAAACAAGAATGGTTATCCATCCACTGAATTTGTCATCTTCTACCAGAGTGATGTGTTAGTCCTGGACTTCAGACCCTTTGCAGTACAGGTGGGATACTGCAGACTGCTTGACTAGTGGATCTTTGGATCTTTACTAAAGCTAGATAAAAGATAAAATAGCAACCCAGTTGAAAGACAACCACAAAGCCTTCCTTAACTATTTTAGAAACTTCAAAAACAATGCTCAGTACTATACTGAGATAACACTAAATTATATCAGTTACCCAGACCCAGGGGACATAGCTCATCTATTAGTGAACAAATTTAACTCACACATTCCCAGAGCACATACCAACACCCACTCCAGCAATCTCCAAAGAACAGCCCTCAAAGCACTAAACAAGACCAAGAACACTTCTTCCGTGGGTCCAGATAACATACCAGGATGTCCACTAGACATCCTGAAACAGGACCTGTCAAGCATCCTACAGAAGCTATACATTATCAGCCTCTAAACAGGCTTTGTGCTGGATGAATGGCGAACAGTAACAGTCATCCTCTGCACAAAGGTGGGGAATAAATGGACCCAGGTAATTTTAGACCCATAAGTCTGTCCAGATGCATCTGCAAGGCTATGGGAAGGACTGTTATGATATTAAAAATAAGGCTGTAGGCAACCTACAAACTGTTGACTGTAGCTATTTCAGTTTGGTCAAGGACAAATCCTGCCTGCTTAACTCAGTTGACTTCTTTAAGAGGATTACTGAAGGAATGAATGTGAGAAAACTAGTACACACCACATATCTAGACCTTAAAAAGGCATTCAACACCATCCTGCATTCAGATATATTTGATTAACTCTCCTAGCTAAATGTAAGTCATTATGTAACTCATTGGATAGCAAACTGTTTTACTAGCAGAACCCAACAAATTAGGGTGGGCAGCTCTACCTTCTTCTTCATTGTGCAGCTTATTTGGCTATAGAGTCCAGGTCTGTGGATGTGATCATTCCACTGCATATGGCACTTATTAGGGTGATCACTAAGTACAACACCTCCTCCAGTATGTACCTTTCTAAACACTTGACACAATTTGAATGATCACAATGCTTTCTCACCAAGAAAATTAAGGGCCTAAATCATAAAAGCTGCACTGACCATCTCAAAGCCCTCTTTCTCTTCTGACATCTAAAAGGCTACTGAAGGGTGATCTCTGCCTTCCTTACAGAGTATCAGTCAACCTCATCCTTTTAGACCTACTACACATCTGGAAGTCCAGTACTGGCATGAGCTCTTATTCAAGAGATCTTAATCTCTTCTGCAAGATAAATAGAAGATGATGGAGGGATAGATATGTATCGCAGTGAATACAACTTCTCTAGAATCGTCTTCCTCTCCACACAAAGCAAAGTATGTCTCTTACTTTGTTCAAGCATAATCTGGACAAACTGATGGGAAGCCACAAATTCACCCAAGGTTTAGCATCTTTATCCCTTATGGATAAGGATAACATGTAAATATCTGGGCTATAGACTATTTGTTCTGAAATCACAAGGGCTCTGGGTAATTTGTACTTATAATACAAAGGTATAAACTTCTTGGGAATGGATGACAATAGCTTGAAAAGATCCTCATGGATCAATAAAATAGTAGATACTTATGAATCTATAAACCTAATAATTGCAAAAACTAAATAATGACAAACATTTGAGTTTCAGACTGTATATCCTTCAGAAAATACACTAATGAAAAATATATTCTAGTAATTTCTACATGCGTAACAGCAGTAATTTTGTGCTTTTGTCCTGTCACAGTTTTGGGCTTTGTCCTTGATTCTTGGACTAAGAGATTGAGAGGTATCCCTTACTGACCTCACTGCTATTCCATATCCTGATGACATGGTATTTCTGCATACTACTGATAGAAATTCTGCTCTAATCACTAACCAGCTGATCTAGGACTTTTATCTCATTCACTGTCAAACCAGGCCAAAAACAACCTGTTTTGCACCAGTCCTGGAATAAAAAGAAAGAGATGTCTCATTTATGATATGGAGAATGGGGGAGCGGAAACACTGAAAACTTGAATTTGTTCAAGACTCACAGTGGGATAATAGAAGGGCACTGCCTTGCTATGAGATAATTTATAACACTTGACAATGGTTACCTGGTTTAAAGTCTTAAAAAACAAATGCTTTGGGCAAAGTGATATCCATCAGAGAAACTGATCACATGCATGTGAAGCCTTTTTTCACTGAAAAGTTAGTTTGATGAATAGTATGTTAGCTGAATAAGTGTTTGCGGAAGAGGCATTTGTTTAATTGTGATTCGATGATGTGATATTGACCCTTTGAAACACATACGTTTGACAGCTAAAGTTATGGAGTAATTTACAGTAAAGACTAAGAAATGCCAAGGAAAGGCTTAATATACCAATATTAAGATATAATATATATGAGATATACAGAGCTAAGTATGTTTTTCTGGCACTTCAGAGTTGTGTACTGTTAATTGTTGTTTGACTAAATTTATATCATTGCTGGCTGACTTCAGAGATGTGTACTGTTATTTTTGCTTCACTGTATAGTTTTTCAGATCTCTGCTGAAGGTGTTGGTTTTTCCCTATCCATTCTTGTCTTGTTGTTTAAATTTGGAGGTTTTTGTAGTTGCCCGCCCCCACTGTAGATTTGATCTGGGACACTCCATCTAGTCTCATCTCTTTACCTCATTCTACCCAATAGACACCTTCTGCACTTGTTTTTAGTCATTTTTAATTTAATTGCATTTTTTAATCTGTTAGGTCTAACATTGCTACATACTCAGGTGTGCTAGCCTGCACTGCATTTGAACTGTTTTTACTGCTGCTTTAGCTACTTTTCTGTGTATATATATATATATATATATATATAAATATATATATATATATATATATATATATATATATATATATATATATATATATATATATATATATATAAATCTAAGCCTGTTTCCTACCTTTCCTGTAAGTAGTGTAGTCCAGATTCAGATTTGCTGTATCCAGGACTGTATGTAAGCTTCTGACCCCCCCCCCCCCAGGCTTTCTGTGTTGGAGGGAAGCCTTCTAGCTTATCAGTGGGAGTGGTAAGCACTAGGTAACCTATCTACCACATAAGGAGTGGTTCTGGCCCAGAAATTGTAGTTATTGGCCTTTTGGGCAGTTTTTCCATCTCTCTCAACTTTCTGTTTAAAAGCCCGCATTTGCACTTGTTTCCCCCCTTCCCTGTAACTAGTTTAGTCCAGATACAGATTCTTAGTTTTAGCACTTGAATTTGATTATTCATGATCAGTACTTGTTCAGAACTTGTAAGCACTAAATAACCTATTAATTACTACAGCACTCAACCTTCCTCATTACCTAGAGGAAAACAGTTTTGGTACTTACTTTCCTCACTCTGTTAGAGAAAAACAGCTCTTGTACTCACTTTCCTCACTTGTCTAGAGGAAAATAGTTTTTTATTCAGGCATGTCCAAGTGTCAGCTCCCAGTGTTCTCAACTGTCTATCTGATGAATCTGGGCATCATGGGGCAATGTAGAAATTACCTCATTTACACAGACAACCCTCTCCTCCTACCACTCAACACTACAACCTGTGAGAGATGCACTTATCTAGCCAAACTGGAGGTAAAGCTCTCTCCAATCAAGACTGAACTTGACAGTCAAAAGGAGAAGGTAAACACTTGCACCACACCACACTCATCACATAGTCTCACTAAATCTACACCACCAAAAGCCACACATAGAAACACAAAAACATTCACCGAGGCTCTCAATAATAATCTGCTCAAGCAACAGAGACCTCCAAAGAAGAAATGCAAGCAACTTCCACCCCCCAACACAACCCAAATGACACATAGCCCACAGACTCAGTGTGCCACTCAGCCACAGCCAATAAGGCAAAACAACGTACCCAACACACTAGTCATAGGTGACTCTATAGTCAGGCACACTGATGTCCCACTCACCAGGCTAAACAAGGAGAAGGTTACTGTCAGCTGCCTGTTTGGTGCCAGGATCCACCACATAACCCACGCACTCAGGTCACTCCACAACAAGTACAAATATGACTCTGTCATTGTCCATGTTGGTGTGAATGACCTGAGATGTACCTCCCTGGACTACATGAAAAGAGACATGGAAGAGCTCTCCGATCTTGTAGCCCAGGCAGGTATGACCCTAGCCCTGAGTAGCATTCTGCCATCACCCAGAATGATGCCGCAGTACAAGGACAAAATTATTGACTTCAACAATTGGCTAAGCTTCTGGTGCCATTCTAACGGGATCCAGTATCTGTCTGCCTGGGATGACATGGTCGACAGACCATGATGCTTTGCCAGAGATGGCCTGCACCTGTTACCCCTGGGATTCTGGATATTGCCTAAGGTTCTTGCTGCCCCTATAGCACCTTTTTTAGGCAAGGTTCAAATGACAAATTCACCACCGTAACAGGAACAGGCAAGCAAAAACTGAGGGTGATGTTACTCAATGCTAGAAGTCTAAATCTCAAAATGCACTCACTCAAGACACTCCTTAAAATGGAGAACATTGATATCTGTGCAGTGACCGAGACCTGGTTCAAGGCTCCAGAGAGCACCCCTGCACTACCAGGCTATAACTCATACCACACTTTTCGGCCATATAACCTGGACTGGAACACCAAAGTTGGAGGTGTGTCCATATTCATTAAGGATATTCACACCTCCAGGCTAGTTGCTCAGCATAATGTAGCAGAGGTTATCCAAGTGCAACTAACTCTGGGCAAAACTGCAATCCAAATTGTAGCTTGCTACAGATCCCCCACCATGCCCCAGGGTTTCCACTCCTCTTTTCTTGATGTACAAGAAAATATTAGGGTTCAACCAAACACCCTAATAATGGGCGATTTCAACTACCCCACCAACTTCTTTGCTCAATGCTTTGTGGAATTCATAGACTCCAATGCCCTGGATCAACTTATCCACACCTCCACCAGGGGCAACAATATCCTAGATCTAGTCATTACCGACATGAGTGACCGGTGTTCCACACCTGAAGTCAATGCCTCATTGGTCCGATCCGACCATAAGCTAATTACCCTAAATATCCACATCCTGCCCTCACCCCTCATTAAGGAAACCATGGTAAAAAATTTGTCCAAAGCCAACTTCATGCTTCTTAAGACAGAAGTGGTGAACTTCATGACATCCATGGAGTTGGACAATACAGTTACGACTACTGAATAATACACAATTGCACTTTATAAGCACTTGCACGAGTGCATGGATTGTGCTATCCCAAACAGAACCAAGATGCTATCCTCCAAAAAAAAGGAAGCCAATCTGGTGGTCCCCTGCCATAAACAAACTGTACAACAGAAGGAAGAAACTGTTGCAAAAGAGAGTAAAATCCCATGAGTGGAGGAGCTCCCTGGTCAGCCTCAGTAAGAAGCTGCAATCCCTGATAAAATCCTCCAAAGCTAGTTATGAAAACAAAATCGCCACTGATTCTAAAGAGAACCACAAAGCATTCTATAGCTATGTAAAGAATCTCAATGGCAACACTCAGATCTGCTCTGAGTTACAGCACAATGGCACTAAATATACAGACCCAACTGATATTGCCAACATCCTGGCAGATAGTTTCAATGCTAACTTTACCCCACTCTCACCCCCTAAAGAGCCCATCTCTATACTTGAAGAATGCAAAGTTCCTGTAATCACGGTTGCACAGGTAAAAAACACACTCTCCAAAGCCAAGAACACAGCATCCATGGGACCAGTCAACATCCCAGGCTGCATTCTACATGAACTATAGAACGAACTCGCACCCCACCTAAGTATCATGTTCAGTCATAGCCTCACCTCAGGCTTTGTGCCTGCTGAATGGTGCACAGTGGTGGTTATCCCACTCCACAAGGGGGGAGCCACCACGGACCCTGGGAACTACCGCCCCATTAGCCTGACGAGCCTGGTCTGCAAGACCATGGAATGTATCATCATGGAACTTATAAACAAAGACACTGGTAATCTCCAAACTCTGGACCCCACCCAGTTTGGGTTTGTAAAAGGCTGATCATGTCTCTTAAACCTGATAGACTTCTTTGAGGCAGTCACCAAAGCCATAGACGAGGGTAAGGTGGTTCACACAGCCTTTCTAGATCTTGCCAAGGCTTTCAACACCATCCCCCACTCTGGAATTATAGATATACTCACTAAACTAGGTATAAATCCCTATGTCACAAGATGGGTTGCCAACTGGCACACTGACAAAACCCACACTGTGAAAGTAGCAGACTCCAAATCCAACTTCAGACCAGTGACAAGTGGAGTAGAACAGGGTTCAGTCCTGGGTCCTCTCCTGTTTGGTATCTACTTCTCTGAAGTACAGGCTAACACAGAAGGTCGTTGGCTAATGAAGTTTGCAGATGTCTGCAAACTAGGAGCCATAATTGAAACTCCTAACGATGGGGACATCCTACAAAAGGGCGTTACTGAGACAGATGCCTGGTGTCAAAGCCATGGCCTCAAGCTCAATGCCAAAAAAGTGCATTGTCATCCCCTTTGGTAAAAACTCTGTACCCATGAACTACAACTTAGGTGGTGGTATACTTAACACTGAAAATGTGATAAGAGACCTTGGGACACAGGAGGACAGTAGTCTCTCCTTTGATAATCACATCGTCACAGTAGTCAGGAAATCCTTCTATGTGGCACACCTCATCACAAAAGTTTCTCATCCAGAAAAAAAGAGGTCATTGTTCCCCTCTACTCATCACTCATTAGACCCATTATAGAGTACAATGCCCCTTTTGGTATGTACCTCACAAGACATCTACAACAACTGGAAAGGCCGCAGAAATACCTCACAAAGGATTACCGGCCTCAAACAGATGCCCTACACAGACCGTCTCAAAAAACTCCAGCTTTACTCTGTCGCATATCGCCTACTCAGAAGTGATCTCTACCTAACATATAAAGCTATGTCAAACCCAGAGCTGTTGGACATGCTCCACTTAAAGAAATCCCAATCCCTCCAAGCTACATACTCCAGGGACCTAAACCTTGTCACCACAATAAACAGAACATGCCGGAGGGATAGTTTCCTGTCCCAGAAACTTCCCATACTCTGGAATAAACTACCTATCTATATCAAACAAAGCTCCTCATTAGCACTCTTCAAGAAAAATCTTGATGATTGGATGGGAATAGGAAATTCCCCCCTGGGGATCACTTCTATGGCTCTGCTCGACAGTGGCACAGGAAAATAATTTTCTTGGGTGGCAAAAGCCAGGGTACCTTTTTGGCTGGGCTTGTATAAGCCCCAGGGCTGATAGCCTAGTACCTACCTATGAACCTATGAAATATGAGTGATCAAATAAGGAAAAAAATTCTACAGTTTAGAACTGATAACATTTCAAAGGCTGATATAAAGAAACATTGAATGGACATTTGCATAACTTTACTTAACTCATTAACACTTAGGTGCTGTGGCGCATCCCTTCTAACAGCCTACACACATTCTTACATTCCAGAGCATTTTCTGAAAAATCAATTTAAACAAGCACAAGCCAAACAAATGCAATTATTTTGTGAATTATAAAAGGTATTAAAGTGGTACAGACCAATATTATCAGTAAAGGTTCTTTACAGTGATATTATTACATTTACAGTCTTTAATTCAAGACTATATTACAATGCAAACAAACCCAGAAATATATTTTTCTGTTAGATTTTACAAATCATTACAGATATTGGAAACTATACAACCTAGACATATATCTTGAGAACACTTTTGTTAGCCAGACTTATGCCTTCACATGACAACAATAAATTCCTAAGTGTGTATATGCTTATTGAGATATTTACAGAAGTATGAAAAATAATTCTTAACTGTATAATTAGAAATATAAATAACACTTAAGACCCCAAGCCAAAAGACTTGCTTTCAGTATAAGTTGCCGCATTACACTGAGAGCAGGTCTTTTGGAATCTGGCCCCTGGAGTAAGCCTGTTTATACATAACACTGAAGAAGGTCATTCTGACCCCGATACTGCAGGAGGTCTGCCACAAGGGCCAACTCCCCAAAATTTCCATTGAGAATTTTTTCTTTGTACAATTATTAGGGTTGAAGAACCTTGCTGTGAATTAACTTCAGCTAATCAAATATGTGTCTGCATGTGCTGGAAATTGACTTAAATCATCACCCCTCCAAAACAGTAGTCCTTGAACACTCAGGAACCCTTACTAAGTTTGCCACTGTCCTTTCTGTTGACCAGTAGAGTACACTGCATATGTCAGTTACTTACACTTCCTATCTGACAGGTTACTGCATTCAGGAAATGAAAGAAAATCTGTTCTCTTAATTGCTTTGTGTTGACTATAAACTGATTACTCTCTGTTATAATTTGACCTAAGGGTAGATAGTACAGCACCTCTAACCAAGGATTCCCTGACATCCAATCCTATCCTGCTTAGCAGCCATGTATCACCAAATCCACTTTCACTTTCAAACATGTGTCCATATCCTATATAAAATTAGTATTAAACAAACTCAAACCATGCTCTACTTTAGCTGATGATTATCCAAGTGAATACCTTAAAATAGCAGCCAATAGCATTGCCTTCCCTGTCTCAATCCTTAGAAATAGGTCAATCCAGGAACCCCACATTCCCTCTCTCTGGAAAAAGTCACACATTATCCCACACACTTTACTAACTTTACACCTATAGCAATCTTATCCCCCACTTCAAAATACTTGAAACATGTATTCAAAAAACAATTGCTAAACTATCTCCTGCAGGAAGAACTCCTATCCCCTACACAACATGGCTTCTGTTCTTCCCATAGTAATGTAATAACACTACACTTCTAACCTAAACAGATACTATCAATAAAGCTAGAGATAACAGCAAACTAGTCTCTCCCCATATTTCTAGACATGTCTAAAGCCTTCAACACAGTTTGTCACAGCAAACCTCTATTTCAAATGCACTCATTAGGTCTCTCTCAGCACTCCCTTCTGTGTTCCAAGAGCTACCTATCCAATAGGTATCAGTCAGTAAAATGGCACTCTACCCTCTCTCCATACCTCCCAGTCACCACTGGTGTACCACAAAGCTCTATCCTTGGTCCCCTCCTCTTAAACATTTTAACCAACATTGTCCACACATCCACCCAACAGACCTGCCTTATACAGTGAACAGATGACTCTACATTCATTTGCACATCTGACAACATGATATACCTCCAAAAAATTACTCAGGAAGCTTTAACACTTACTGAAACATGTCTTTGTAATTCACAACTCATGTTCATCCCTTAAAAAAACAAAATACAACTTTTTTATCCAAATCTCTCTCCCATGAAAAAAATAAAGCTCTCTCTCTTGATAATACAACCATTGAAGTCACTTCTCTTAGCAAATTATTAGGGATGATAGTAGGTGATAATCTTAAATTCGATCTGCATATACAAAATTGCAAAAAAAATCATCAAAAACTAGGTATGCTTTATAGAGCCAAAACTTCCTTACCAATGCAACTAAAGCTACACTTGCCACTACTTATCTCCTCCCCACACTTCTTTATGGTGCTCCCATCCTTATAACATGAAGGCATCACAAAAATCAAAACTTGAACAATGCTATAAAAAAGTTGCTAAATTTGCAAATACCCTTTTTAGAACCCACCACTGTATAGCACCAAAACTACCCCATCAACTAACATATACACAGCTTCTTACCACCAGTAGAATTATCTGGAATCCATCTACTTGTCTAACACTAAATAACATTCTACACAACTATGTTTTCAGTCGGTCATTATGATCCAGTGTCCAAAACCTCCTGTCTGTCCACAAACCTAATAAATCTGCTGGGCATTGTCTGTACTCATATCATGTTGCTAAGGACTGGAACTCCCTGTCTCTATCCATCTGGTCAATACCCTCCCTCCCATCCTTCAAAACCATTCCGAAAGACTTTCTAGCCAAAAGCTGGTGCTGTTCTTGCTCAACACCAGGGTAATTATATCCATAAATGTGAACAAATACCTATTTATACCTTACATCTTCTTACTCTCTCTTCTTCACTCACTTCCTTACTTTTATCAATTACTCTTCCCTGGCTTTCTCTCTAAATATACCATAAGCCTGCTTTTCACTCACTTCACACTGGAATTCCTGTTTGTATTATATTAACTTACCTTTAATTTCTCTATAAACTGGCCACAGTTTCTTTAATGATTAAATCATTGTCATATAACTTGTATCTATTATTAACTAATGTTTTCATATTATGTCTAATTTGGTATAGTTTTTTGAGCTGTAGTTGTTTTTTTGTATTACTTTTAAAGACTGTAAAATTATTGTTTTTAAAATGTTTTGTTATACGTTGGACATTTTCTCCCCAGGTCTTCGCTGCAAATGGGTTCCTACCCATGCAGACTTTCCTGGATTTAAATGTCAGTAAATAAATAAATGCATTTATAGTGAGTACAAGTTTTTGGAATCAGGGCAGACACACTGAGAGCAACTCTTTTGGAATCTGCCTCTTAACATCTCTCAAGATGTGCAACTTAGAGTGAAAATATCAATGGCAGTTTACTTTGATATCATCTAAGGTTTCACCTGATATCATGCAATAGTTTGTAAGCCAACTGGTTTTGAAAATATTACTTTCATGTGGGAATATTGCCTATCTTCATAATTACTAGCAAACAACTAGTAACAGCTCCAGCACAGCATATTATAACTGGACATTGACAATGTATTTTTTCTGTCTCCCACCACAGTATTTCATACTATGTCCCTTGGTGGAATGTACGTCTCTCAGTTGTGAAAATATGATTGTAAATATGAAAATGTGAACAGCAAGTAAAAAACAGTGCTTGATTTCTCAACTGTAAACTGTAAGAATGTTAGTACAATTCTGTTGTTTACATCTCTCCCTTTATAGGGCTGTCTATTTTTAACTGGTAAGTCACTTAGTTAGGAAAGCCAGCCCCCCAGAAAATGTCTAGATGCCATAAGGAGTTGTTATGTTAGCTGGAAATATACAAAGAAAGGCACTATAGGCTTGACTGAGTTAATACTTCAGAGACATTGGATGAGAGATATTTATGGAGTGAAGGGTAATTCTAAATATTCAAGACAATAAATGATGTAATTTCCAAAGTATATGCATCATTAATAAAATTAGGGGTACAATATGATATTGGGGTCAGTCTAAACATGTTTGTTTTGGCTGGGCAGCACATTTGATTTCCTATAAAACAAAGGGTCATTGAAGAAAAGAATGCAGGATGATATGTAGTAAATGTAAAAAATAGGACTATTTTATGGTTTGAATGCAAAATTATATGAAATGAAACAAATATGAATAATGCATCTGAAAAAGAATCTAACAGAGAGAGTGATGTTAAAAATCTGGAAAGCTAAAATGATAAGAATGCAGACAGAAAAGAAGATTGGAATGAAGAACATATGTTGGTAGAGGAAAAAGATGTGGATTTTGTTCAATATCAGAAAATGAAGTAGAAATATAGTCATATAATAATTTTGAACTAGAAACTGAAGGATAAGGGGCACAGTTGACATGATGGTTAAGGTCTTTAACTCACAGAAACAAGGTACAGGGTTTGATTCTAACCTCTAGTTATTGGCTAGGCTTGTAATAGTCTCTGGGCTGATAGCCTAGTATGTACCTGTAATTTGGAGGGGTTGACATAATTGATAAGGTCTTTATCTCACACATACAAGGTACAGGTTTGATTCTGGCCTCTGATTGTTGGCTAGGTTTGAAATGGTCTGCAGACTGATAGCGTAGTATTTACGTATGAGCCTATGAACTTATGAGAAGAAGAAAGTAGAAGTGGCACTATTACAGAAGAAATAATAAAACAAGGCTCTGTATGTAAAAGGTTGCGGAAAAGGAAGAGGAAAGTAAGAAACAAGGTAAAATGCCCAAACTAAAGAGGTGAATCATTGCTCATTATTTCCATCAGTCTTAATAGCTTGGTAAATAATATGAGATGATCAGTAATTAAGAGAGACAACATTACCAATCTAATGTAAGCATAATGGTAAGTTTAAAACTAAACCCATGTGGTAGAACTACCTGTGATAAACTGAGAGGCTGCCAGCTTAGCTAAATAGAATTTTGTAAATAATTCTATGTCATTGTGAATATTAATATGATCCACAGGCTTGTTTGACAAATGTAAGAAAACTGTGTTATGTGTTGAGCTTCAAAAATGTAACCACAGTGCACCCTGCTGGAGGAAAGCAGAAATGTGTGTAAACTCTATGCCCATGTAATGTATGTTTTCGTGGTAGAAGACTGGGACATACAGAGATAACTGGCAAACTCTAAGAAAATAAGCTGATAAATAAAGAATTTTATAATGTGTTATAAAGCCAGTTTATCTCAAGGTAGGAGACAGGATGTCTGGGCTAGGAAATTCTTTCTATTGTCCTATAATTACTAGGTTTCACATGTAAAGTGTCTTTTATTGCTGTGGCTTCCTAGCAGGTGCAGATCAAAAAGAAATGTTAAATTCTGAGTTCTGTTAGCCTGGGAACTAAATCAGGGAAGTGCCAAGAATTATGTTATCTGAAATGACAGCAGTAATATGTATTATCAGTTTAAGACTATCTCAGAAAGAAAGAGGATGGCATTTTGTATTTGTGTCTGATCCTGAACACATCAGCTCACCAGCACCTGCTTTGCTCTGTAAGTAGGATCTTAGATCTTAGTATTTCTCTTGGAGATAGATAGGAATATAGCCAGATTAGTCTAGCCTATATTTATGTCAGACTATCCTACAATGTTGTTTTAAAGTATTTCCTGTGATTTCTGAACTCTCTATTGTCATTGTGTTAAATTAATGAGTATTGGCTTGTGTTTTTGTTATTTATTAAATATATATAAACTTTTTAACTGTAGTTGTTTTATGTAGAGATAATTTAAGGTCTTAGAGTACTTGCATGCATTTGGTGATACTGTATAAGCCACTCCTAAATAGCCTTCAAGTCTCAGTCACACTTACCAATTGGATAATAATAACAGTGCACAGTAGAATTGGACACCCTTTGGTAAGGGCCTTTAGTAGCTGATAGTAGCAGTTGGTGGCAGTTGGTACTACAGTATAGTCTGGGCAGAAGGGGGCATAGCTGAAGAACCTGTGCCAGCCTTCCCTAGGAGTGTCTGTGTGTTTGTATATAACTCAAATCTCAAAGTGTGTGTGTATGTGTGTCAGCTACTTGGGCAGGGACACGAAGCACTGGTTGGACAGAGAGGGTGCTGGAAGTTTTGGCTTGACCTCTCGGCTGAGATCTGAACCCTATAGCTGTGCCAATGGGGGGTCTAATTGGGGATCTGGAGAGAAAGGGAGAAACCCAGCCCGAGACTGACTGTGATCTCTGTGTGCTCTTAAGGGAAATTGTACTTTACTGTGTGTGTACTTGTTATCCTCCCAATGTGGACGCCCCTCACTGGTGTTGGTGGTGAGGATTGAGGCTCCTTGATTACTGGGCCAGTGCACGGGTTTCACACTACCACATCAACAAAGTCTAGAATAAAAAGAAAAAAACTCTTGACCATCACTAAAATATGTCTACTTCATCATTATAAATGAGATTTAAAACTGGTAAGTAAGCCTGTCAAATTTACCATTAGGAAATGCAAGGCCAGCTATGAACTTAAGGTTGCAACTAATTCAAAAGGTAACCAAAAGGCTGTCTTCAGCTATATTAGGAAGTTAGAAGTATAACAATTCTGTTCTGAACTTATCTCCAATGGTGACTTCTTCTGGAATGTGAGGGGCATTGCTAATATTCCTGCAGTCAAATTCTCTTTCAGTGTTATTCTACTCATATAACCGCTTTGTCCTCTGCACTGCCCCCTTACCTTTCCCCTCTTGAGATCAATTTTGATCAAGTCCTTTTGGCACTTTTCAAAATTGCAAATACTACTTCCAAGGGTCCTTACAGTATCTCTGGATGTCTTCTGTGTAGCATAAAGTCACATCTAGCAAATCTCCTCCAACAACTCCTAAACTGGAGTCTTTCTCTACTGTATATATCTCAGTGTTATGAAAATAGCAGTTGGGGTGCACTTGCATAAAGATAGCACCTTTAGTGACCCTAGGATTTACATGACAATGATATAGGTGACCTTTTATCTCTGGATATACACCCATTTGGCTTTCAAAAAGTCAGCTCAAGGGTTACTGAGGCCATTAGGGGCATACATATCCTAAATGAGAATATATGTAACCCACAAACAGTGGACCCAAATAAGTTTCGGTCTGTCAAGGTCAAACCATGCTTACTCAACCTGGTGGACTTCTTTGAGAAATTCATCAAAGCAATGGACAAGGGCAAAATGGTGATGATGCCTACCACAACATGGCCAAGGAATTTGACAGAATAAACACTTAGGAAATGTAGAAAAACTCATCAAACTAGGTATAAATCCATATGTTACCCATTGTATAGTCATGTGGCTTACAGACAGGACCCAAGACGTTAGCATAGGGGAGTCTTCCTTCTCAAAAAGGCAAGTTACTAGTGGGGTGTCTAAGGGCTGAGTGCTGGGACCACTTCTGTTTTGTATCTACTTCTCTGAGGTCAAGGCTAACATCAAGGGCCTTTGGATGACTAAGTTTGCTGGTGATTGCAATTTGATTGCAGTCTTTGAATCCCCAAGACACAAACATCCTCCAAGAAGGCCTGACATAGACTAATAATTGAGGCACAGTCATGGTCTAAAACTCATTGCCAAAAGTGCATTATAGTATCTTTTGATAAGACATGCATCCCAGCAAAACCACTACATTGACAATACATACCTAACAGTAGACTCAGTAGTCAGGGATTTGGGATTTCATGTAGACAGTAGTTTGACATTTTACAAGGTGATGAAATCTTTCTATGTTGTACAACTTATAAGCAGGGGTATAGCATCTAGATCCAGACAAGTCATTCTTCCATTGTACTATGCTCTTATAAGACCAATTATTGAGTACAATGCCCCCTCTGGTATGTACTTGGCCATGCATATGGAACAACTGGAGCATCCCCAGATACTCCTCACAAACAATACATTAGAAGCAAAACAAGTCCTACACACACCACTTCAAAGACTTGTTCTTATATTCAGTCTTCTACAGGCTGTTGAGAGGCAACCTGTGCATGACCTACAAAGTATATTTTGATGTAGCTCTGATGCACCTGTTGCATATTTGTAAAACAAATAGCATCAGAAACATATGATCCAGGGACCCAAACCTTGCCTGCAGCAAAAACAGAACATGCTGGGGGGACAGGTATGTGTCACAGAGGGTAACCATTTGAAATGTTGAGACCTGCTAGACTGAGTCCCAAAATACTGAGACTCAATAACCGAAAGAACGGGCTTACCTATACTAAGTCTGAGATGCTATTTCTCAGAATATTCCCTTTTCCCTGAGGTATAGCAATCTTGGAGCTGTTATATATAAGCTGGGGGTGGGGTGGGGGGCTTGTCCTCCTGCAAAAAGAAGTTTAAAGGAGAAAAATGAGTCTTGAAATTCACTCTAGTTGGCACTTGACATTCTGAATGCCGACATTTCAGTAGGGACCCATATCAGAGGCTCCATGTCTCTGGAACAGGCTTGTCATCCATGTGAAGCAGAGTTCCTCCCTGCACTTATTCAAGCAAAATGTGGATCAGTGGATGGGGAATCATAAATATACCCCTGGTCTAGCATCTGTGCCTCTATTAGTGAGAGGAAGCTTGTAAATGCTCATCCACCCATGCCCCAGTATATATACCCCCATAAAACCATTGGGAGCTAGTACTTATCAAATGTTATTAGGTAGTGTGGCTAGGCTTAAAAAGGCCCCTTGGGTCTCTAGCCTAATAGTCTACTATGATACTGTGATTCTATGATATTTCACCATTCTATAGTCACTAGTGAATGCATTTATCATGTATCCCTTATTTAATTATTTACACAGCTGAATATTCACATGGTAATATTACTATTACTTTTTTGTTTTTAAACATAGTACATCCGCAGTAAAGAAATCATTCCAAAGCACTACTGTTCTGAGTTTTATCATAGGACACACATAGGATTTTATCACAGGACTGCCTCCCCCCTTAACACCCCCACTTGGTTTTAATAAAGGTCCGAATTTTGTATGATTGATGTTCCAAGCATTTTAAGACTGTATTCTACTTCATCTCTTTGTTATAATGGTATAAGCAGTGTATTGAACATCAGTGTATAGTGGACATACATAATTCAAAAGCACTACCACATGTAGCAGTGGCCTGGGACTGCCAATTACTGAAAGCATTCCCAAATCTGCAATGAAAGTTAATGTGGTGTTTCTTTGAGATATTTCCTAAGCAAACAAATAAGTTGCTAGTTGTCTTCTTGACCAAATATGTTTGAGCATCTGGGTTTCACTGAAAAGCAATTTATGAACATAAACTATATCTTAGAAAAATTGCATTGTGGGACAATGAGCTGCTCAAAGTTCTTATACCGAAGATGAAGCATGGCATTTATATTGAAATGAATTCACCAGAAGTCTTACGTCAAGATTGAGCAAAACCATGTCATACCATAGTCCTCCATCTTTACATGGAAGCAGACTTCTCTATCATTTTCCACTTACCAGTATACATATCTGTTATGTATACCCATAGGGATGCACACACATGCACACACACACAAATTCACACTCACATACTAAACAACAAGGCCAAAGTGTTGTTTCTTAAAATTCAGTTCATTGCATGCAAACCTCATGGGGCTACAATACTGTTGCTTAGCTTAGCAAAGATGGGGTCTTAAGGTAGTAGAAAACACATTTATTGGAAGCAAAGCAAAGCATATACCTGGCAGGGTGGGGGTGGGACCAGGAAAGGTGGTGATCCTGGAATATAGTATGAGCAAAAACAGCATGTTCAGTTCCATAACCTGCTCTCTTCTGCCAGACACAGTACCTCCCTACATTCCAAATGTCTTCACCTCATACCTGTATTAATGCACATCATCATCACCCCCTTTTCCCCGTTTTACTATATGGGGTAAGAGTGCCATGTGAACTATCACAACCTCTCTTGATTCAAAACCAGTGTCCTACCTTCTTTGAGAGTCATGCCTGAATGCTGCAGGTCTTCTCTCACAAAATCCATCCCTCTCTTTGCTGGATGTCCTCATTTCCTCTTCCCTGTTTCTCCTAAAACCTCTTCTCACCAAATTGACTTCTGTTTTCCTGCAAGTGTGTCTGAAACACTGTAATCTGTTTGTTTTGGCCTTCTCTGAAATTGGAGCTACTTTGGCTTCTGCTCTGATGTTGTCATTTTATTTATGTGTCCCACAGTGTGCATCCAACCATCATCTAAGGCACTTCATCTCCATCACTTTCACCTTCTTTAACTGCTCAGACTTTACTGCCCGGGTTTATGACCACAAAGAAGTGCTGGTCATAACATGGGTTTGTACACATTACTTTACAGCTTCTTTGGCATTCTTCTGTCACACACTGTCCCCTCACACTCAGTGCCATTTGGCTGTATCCCCCTCTGCTTCTAGCTTTGATCTCCCCATTCAGACTTGTCTTCTTCTCAACCACCCCTCCCTTAAGCTGTCCTGCTATCTTCCCTTCAGTGTAAGTTTTCTGCTTCTATTGATCTCCCCATTTGCTGCTATGGCAACTGTCCTGTCTGTACTCATTTTCATCCTATATGACTTCAACATCAAGTTTTGTGTTCATACCCCAAACATTTGCTGAACTCCTTGTTCAGAGTCTGCTTGTAATGCCACATTGTCTACATACATCAGCCATGCACATAGTAAAACTACTCCCTAGTGGTTCTAATACCCTTGACCTGGTCTTTCCTTACCTCACCTCACATCTGTTCGTCCCTGGGTAAATGCGACCACAAGTCAGTCATCTCCTCTGTTAAGAATATTGATGCCACCCCTCCAAAATAAGACCAGGACAAGTCTACTTCTGCTTGTAGAAGACTTATTTAACATTCCTAGCAATATCTCCCAAATGGCTACTAAAAATCAAAAGAAAAACGAGTTGAATGGTAGGAGAAAGCTGAAATAAGCAAATATGAATAACGTAATGCTAAAGCAACTAAAAACTTTAATATGGTAAGCGCTTTCAGTGGTAAAAATATTCCACCTTCTTCAGACCCAGAACAACATAAAACTGATGCTTATATAGCTTGTAGTTAATTATCAATTAGTCATTCAATCAACCAATAAAAATAAAACCAGATAAAAGTACAATATTTAAACAGTATGAAACCTACTCTAAAATGTTACAATGTTAAGTACATAATACTCAATTTATAAATAACATTAAATATATATGTATAACATGTGTAAATGTTATACTAAAAATCACATTTTAAAAGCTACTAGGGCAAAACTGAAAATGTATAATATGTGATAATGACATAAATTTACTGTAAGAACTAAGATATTTAGCTAAATATAGACACATAAAAATATATAGTAATATGTAAATAAATAATTAATTGCATGCTGGTTAAAGACTAAAATCTGATCATAATAATACTGAATATATGACCAAAAACAAAGTCCATATTTTTATATATATAAAACTGTGTAAATGTTACTATGTTTCAAACTTAATCAACAAAAAGGTACAGTATCAAATTCGAAATCTTTTATGCAAAATTAATATGTTATCTATTTAAAGCTTTGAATTTTAACACGCTTTTAATAGACACAAATTCATTTAAACCAGGGAAAATGTATGCAGCCGTTTTGATTTGCCAATACAACTCATTTTGTTCTAATAAAAGTTGTCAAGGCCCCCCTCTCGGGTCTAAAAGTGTTTGGTGTACAACCAAAAATAAAAACTTATGTGTTGGAAATTGTAAAATATGCCGAGCAAGAGCATTGTTAACATCACCTTTACTAACAGCATAACAATGCTCGTATATTCTTTGTTTTAGTTTCCGCTCGGTCTTACCTATATAAAATGAGGGACAAACCTGACAGCAAGCTGCATATACTACAGCTTTGGACTCACAATTAAAGGAGCCATTTATTGTGTAGTGTTTGTTATTAATATTGATGTCAGTAGTCACTTGAATGTGTTTACACTGTGTGCAATGCCCACATTTACGCATACCTTTATGTACCCGCTTCTTCGTACCTAGATGCTCATTCTTATGCCTTTCCAACAGATTTTTAAGGTTAAAACACCTTCTAAAAGTGAAGCGGGGTCTGATACCTAGCTTAGTACAAGTGGACGGTTCTTCCAAAATGAATGCCCAATTTTTTATAAAAATCTCTTTGACTCTGCAGTGTCAGCTGAAAAAGTAGATAGGAAACTGAGATGTAATAACGTGACACTGTCATCGTTTTTGTCATGCTGTTGTGTAATTAGATTAGTATTGGTAGTAATACCATCCTTATATGCTCTACTAGTTAAAATAGGTTTAAACCAACCTGTGGATCTCTTATCTTTAACTTCTGTAAGTGTTTCAAAAAATAATTTGATAGGATACCCCCTACTTGTGAACATGGACTTCATCTTGTTACATTCTAAGTCAAAGTCAACATCTTCAGTAACCATCCGTGCAGCTCTCACCAACTGGCCTTTAACAACTGCCCTTTTCTGGTGATATGGATGTTCACTAGTATAGTGCAGGAAGGCATTAGAGTAGGTAGGTTTCCTAAAAATGGTAGCTTTATACTGCTTGTTATACCTGTCATTAATCAGTTGTACATCAAAATATGTTATGCTATCTACCCCTACTTGATAAGTGAATTCAAGAAAATTGGTTTTGTTGGTAATATGTTGTATGAATCCTTCGATCAGTTTGATGTCACCTTGCCATACCAGACACATGTCGTCTTGGTATCTAGTGTACCATAGTACATTTTCCTGAAAAACGCTATCAGGGAACAAAAAATTATGTTCCCAATATGCCATGACACTGTTGGTGAAATTGGCACCACATGGGGACCCCATGGCTACCCCTTTGTTTTGTAAAAATATATTCTTGTCAAACATAATATAGTTATTAGAAAGAATCAGATCCAAAAGTGTTTCAACCAGACATATTTTATCATGCTCTACATTCTTGGACAACATAAATTCTTTCACCCATTCTATACCCAATTGGTGGGGGATGACTGTGTATAGATCTTTTACATCGATCGTAACAAAAATGTTGTTGTCCTTATACTCCAAGTTGTTAATATTATCCAGGAAACTCCATGAATCACAACATATTTGTAACTCCTGGTTAATAAGTGGTTTAAGAATACTATCTACCAATTTAGCACAAGCAAAAGTAATCAAACCCCTACCATCAACAATGGGTCTAAAAGGGGGGTTCCTGATATCCTTGTGTAGTTTTGGAGTCCCAAAAATACTAGGAATTCTAGGTGATGCCATAGAAAGATACTGAAAGGTGTCTATATCAATAGACCCTTCCAGAAATAAATCTTCAAGAGCAGTTCTAATGTGCATGTATGCAGTATTAACCTGATGTAAACTAGCAGGGGTATATACCTCAGAATCCATGTGTTCACGCATCTTACTAATGTAGTTAGACTGATTCATAAACACCATGCCCCCTCCCTTGTCCGGCTTCATAACTCTAATACCACAATTGTGTATCAAGTCGATGTATTGTTTGTCCTTAGAAATAATGTTAGTGTGCGTTAATCTAACATGCGTATCATTATCTGATAGTCTCCTTAAATCTATCTCACAAATCTTTTCAAAGGACATTAATGTGGGTACAAGTAGGCAGTCAAACAAACTAGAAACTCGTAGAGAGTTCACAAGTGTAGAATTGGTCCCCATCAGAACCGCTAAATTCAATTTGTGCACATACATTTTAAGATCAACTATCATTTTTACAAAATTAGTTTTCTGATGGGGGACAAAGGAAAGACCTTTAGCAAAGAAATCAACCATATTTTGATCTACAGTTAAAGCAGTATAGTTGAAAATTTTAAAGTCACTGTGTGTGCTCAATAAAATTTCTGGTTCATTAGGTGCAATTGGTGTTATCTCCTCCTCTTGTTCCTCCAATTGTTCTTCCAATTCCCTTGCCATCTCAGGTTTGATTGATTGTTCTGGTTGTTGTGGTTTGAATCCCTGTCCACTTGAAAAACCTGGTTGTTAGCAGTTGAACTAGAGCCATTAACATCATTCAACTGCTGCTGGTTAAGTTGTGTTTGGTTATTTCTTATTCTTTCACTTCTACGTAAAGGTTCTTCCAGATGAGCATTATGGTGAAAGGAGTTATTGGGACCATTGTTGTTAGGTACAAAATCAGGTCTAGAACCCATATAATCTTGAATACCATTAATGTGGGTGACTGGGGGGGGCAGGGTATGCCTTGTTATGGGCATAAGCCTGTACATCTCTGTCAATTTTTTTCTTTTTGGTGGCTAACAATTTGTTAATGGTAGCATCAATACTTGAATAAATTCTGCAATAGTCATATTTATACTGTTCAAAGTTGTGATCCCCACAAATAGAATGTTCCATTATTTCAAGTTCAGTTTTAAAAGTAGCAATTTCAGTATTATAAAAATTAACCAAAGTTTTAATGAATTCAGCTGCTTGCCTGTCAAATAATGCTAAAAGTTCCTTATGAAAAACAGATTCAGCAATTAAACCTGCAGGGAAGCGCCACTGTCTAAGCCCTTTGGGAATGATTTTCTTGTCTAAACATTCAGTTAGATAGGCAACTTCAAGCTGCAGTTTGCGACATTTAAAAAGTTTTTGGTCAAATGCATTAAGCAAATCAGTTATATTACTCACATCACGACGTTGGTTGCCTCCATTTTGGTTGTTCACTGTGTGAATAAAGAAGTTATTATGATCCAGAAAACCAGCCATGCTTGGGATGCTATTGACAGCATTGGAAACATTGTTACCAGCAGAACGCTCCCCTACTACATTCACTTCTTGTCTGGGAGCAATGATAACTTCCTGTGTCCCTTCCCTAATACTTCCTGAAGGTAAACAAGGCTGCACATCGTTGGTACTCGGACTTGCACTTCTATTATGAGAACAGGGTAAATTAAGTCCTTGATTTGGTGTCTCTGCCATACTGGAGGTATTGACCATTCTTGTACCTTGCTCAAACTTCTGGGAAAGTGCCTCAACTTTCCCAAGAAGCATGTTTACCAATATGGTTAAATTCCCAACAGCATTCGCTTTGTTGGAGTTGCTGTTATGACTGTGACCCATAGTAGCATTAAGTTCCTCAGATGTTGATGGAAACAGTAGTTGTGAACCGCTTTCCCCATCCCACTCGCCATGATATCCAACAAAAAAAACAAGAAAATCGAAAAACTACTAAAAATCAAAAGAAAAACGAGTTGAATGGTAGGAGAAAGCTGAAATAAGCAAATACGAATAACGTAATGCTAAAGCAACTAAAAACTTTAATATGGTAAGCGCTTTCAGTGGTAAAAATATTCCACCTTCTTCAGACCCAGAACAACATAAAACTGATGCTTATATAGCTTGTAGTTAATTATCAATTAGTTATTCAATCAACCAATAAAAATAAAACCAGATAAAAGTACAATATTTAAACAGTATGAAACCTGCTCTAAAATGTTACAGTGTTAAGTACATAATACTCAATTTATAAATAACATTAAATATATATGTATAACGTGTAAATGTTATACTAAAAATCACATTTTAAAAAGCTACTAGGGCAAAACTAAAAATGTATAATATGTGATAATGACATAAATTTACTGTAAGAACTAAGATATTTAGCTAAATATAGACACATAAAAATATATAGTAATATGTAAAAAAATAATTAATTGCATGCTGGTTAAAGACTAAAATCTGATCATAATAATACTGAATATATGACCAAAAACAAAGTCCATATTTTTATATATATAAAACTGTGTAAATGTTACTATGTTTCAAACTTAATCAACAAAAAGGTACAGTATCAAATTCAAAATCTTTTATGCAAAATTAATATGTTATCTATTTAAAGCTTTTAATTTTAACACACTTTTAATAGACACAAATTCATTTAAACCAGGGAAAATGTATGCAGCTGTTTTGATTTGCCAATACAACTCATTTTGTTCTAATAAAAGTTGCCAAGGCCCCCCTCTCGGGTCTAAAAGTGTTTGGTGTACAACCAAAAATAAAAACTCATGTGTTGGAAATTGTAAAATATGCCGAGCAAGAGCATTGTTAACATCACCTTTACTAACAGCATAACAATGCTCGTATATTCTTTGTTTTAGTTTCCGCTCAGTCTTACCTATATAAAATGAGGGACAAACCTGACAGCAAGCTGCATATACTACAGCTTTGGACTCACAATTAAAGGAGCCATTTATTGTGTAGTGTTTGTTATTAATATTGATGTCAGTAGTCACTTGAATGTGTCTCCCAAATGGACCCAACTAAGAGGACTGCCATGCTTGCCTCCAATTTTTACAAGCACCTAAATAACTACATAGAAAAGTCCATACCAATCTGCACTAAATATAATGGTAAATTTGTGAATAAACCTCCTTGTTGGAATTCACATATTAATAAAATGTTTAACAGAAGAAAGAAAATAATGAAAAGTTCTGAGAATCCCCCATACTTCAACCCACAATTAGACATGCCTGCAAGGACCTTAAGCACACTATTAGAAAATGTAAACTAAGAGTATGGAGTTAAGATCATGATGGATACCAAAGAAAGCGATACATCTCTGTTTTCAGTTATGCCAGGAATAATGAATAATATCCAGCAATGCAGTGAACCCATCCATAACAATGTCATACATTCCAGTCACAAGGATTTAGTCAATGCAATAGCAGACACATTTAGGGCAAACTTGACTCCAAATGCTCACATTTTTGTTCCACTATCCCTGAGAATGCATTTGTCCTTAAAATCACCGTGAAACATGTCTTGGAATCCCTCCCAAGTCTAAAAACAGTACTTCTACGGAAACAGAATACCAGTCTGTATTCTTATCAGTGCCAAGTATGTACCCTTAAAGCCTGTTATTAAAATGTCCATCCTCTGTCTACCCACAGGGTTAATGCTTGATGACTGGAGAATAGTTACTATGATTCTCCCATACACGTGCCCCTCTAGACACAGGTAGTTACAGGCCTATCACCTTCACCAGCCTTATATGTGAAGCCATACAATGCATCATAGCAGAACCCATTTATGCAGATATAGGTAGCTTAGCTGATCTAGATTTCAGCTTGGTTTTGTGAAGAGTAAGCCCTGTCTCCTGAATCTAGTAAACATCTTTGAAAAGGTTACAATGGTTGTGGGCAATGGTCACTCTGTGCATGCTGTTTATCTTGACCCGACCACAGCTTTTGACACTACCCCTATGTTGATATTCTTGAATAATTAGGGAAATTGAATGAGAACATCTACATTGTCCACTGGTTTGCAAATTATATATCCAACAGATCACATGTTCTGAAAGTTGCATAAAATTATAACCAGTGGGTTTCCCCAAGTGCTCAGTGCTGGACCTCTCTTGTTTGACATTTATTTTGCAGACATACAATCCAATATCATATATAGGTCTGGCTGACAAAGTTTGCTGATAGCTGCAAGTTGGGTACTGTTATCCACTTTTCCACTGATACTAATACAGTTCCTGGTGCACTGAAAATGTTCTCAACGTAAATGCAAAAACCTACATCACAGTAGCATTCCCACCCCATATGTTATAAGTGATGCTCATATTCAGACAGATGCAATCATAACAGTCTCTATGTAGGAGCAAAATTAAAACGTGTTCACTGTGCAGGACACCAAATTTTAAAAAGGGTAATTTTAGAAGCAGTGAATACAAAAATAACTGTAAGTTATGGTAAAATAGTGTTTTTGTGTAAAATGCCAAATTCCATGAAATATCCGCTTCTTCTAATTCACCGATAACTTGTTTCTTATTTATTTTTTGAGTGGGGGGGGGGGCACAAAGATTGAAAATTAGTGTACTTGTTTTTTTTAGTTTTAAAGTTTGTACTGTTAGCTTTTGCATAGATCTCTGTTGAAACTGTTTTGTCCCACCCATCCTCCCTATTTTTGGTTTGTAGTTTAAATTTGGTGGCTTTTGCAGTTGCCTGCCCCACTGTAGATTTGATCTGGGACACTCCCCCGTCCCATCTCTTTACCACATTCTACCTAATAAACTCTTTCTGCACTTACTTTTAGTCCTTTTTAATTTAATTGCATTTTTAAACTGTGTTTGGTCTAATATTGCTGCATACTCAAGTGTGCTAGCTTGCATTGCATGTGAATTGTTTTTTACTACTGTTTTTGCTACTTTTCTGTAAAAAAAAAACCTGTAAGCCTGTTTCCTACCTTTCCTGTAACTAGTGTTCCAGATACAGATTTGCTGTATCCAGGACTGTATGTAAGCTTCTGAGTCCTCCAAGCCTTTCTGTGTTGGAGGGAAGCCTTCTAGCTTATCAGTGGGAGTGGTAAGCACTAGGTAACCTGTCTACCACATAAGTACTGGTTCTGGCCCAGAATTTGTAGTTATTGGCCGTTTGGGCAATCTCTTCCATCTCTCTCAACTTTATGATTTGAAACCCTGTATTTGCACTTGTTTCTGTCCTGTAACTCATCTAGTGCAGATACAGATTCTTAGTTTTAGCACTTAAATTTGCTTGTTCATGTTCAGCACTTGTTCAGAACTTGTAAGCAATAAATAAGCTACTAATTACTATAGCACTCTATCTTCCTCATTACCTAGAGGAAAACAGTTTTTGTACTTACTTTTTTCACTTGCTTAGAGAAAAACAGCTCTTGTACTCACTTTCCTCACTTATCTATCGGAAAAACCCTGCAACTCTCTTTTTGCGCAGTCTTGCACACAGAGCAGCGTCAGGCAGCACCAGTTAGCTGAGGTATACTATTCCCAGCCCCACAAAGTCTGCGCTGTAAATTTTCCCTTAGAGCTAGGCAATCCTCAGCTCAAGTGCTTCAGATCAGCTGCTCTTATTGCAGCACTTGCAAAACAGAAATCAGCACTTGTCCTAATCTCCTAGACAGCACTATTATTCTCCAAATTTCCTAGACAGCACTATTATAATATAGCATAAGACCCTCGATCGTCCGCAGGACTTAAGTTCAATTTACTCTTCAAAGCATGTCCAGAGGTCAGCTTCAGGTGTACTCTCCAGTTCATCTGGTGGAATTGGGCATCCTGAGGCAATGTCACAAGTGCCTCATGTATACAGACAACCCTCTACTCTTACCTCTAGACACAAACACCTGTGAGAGATGCAAATACACAGCCAGACTGGAGGCTAAGCGCTCTCAACCCATGACTGTAACAGACAGTCAAGAAGATAAGGGACACACTTGCATCATACCACCTGTCACACATGAATCTACAAAACAAGCACCGGCAAAACATACGCATAAATACACAAAAACATATTCGGAGGCACTAGATACCAATCTGAAAAAGAAACAGTGCCCTCCAAAGCAGACAAGCAAGCAACCTGCAACCCCAAACACAAGCCAGAAAACACATAATTCACCTCAGCAGTGTGCCTCACAACAGCCCTTAAGGCAAAACACCATACCTAACATTCTAGTAATAGGAGACTCTATAGTAAGGCACACGGATGTTCCACTCACCAGGCTGAACAAGGAGAAGGTTACTGTCATCTGCCTGTTGGGTGCTCAGATCCGCCACATAACACAGGGACTTAGGTCACTCCAGAACAAGTACAAGTATGACGCTGTCATTGTACATGTTGGTGTGAATGATCTAAGACGTACCTCTCTGGACTACATGAAAAGAGACATTGAGGAGCTCTCTGATCATGTAGCCCAAGCTGTTATGACCCTGACCTTGAGTAGCACACTACCTTCACCTAGAATGATACCACAATACAAAGACAAAATGATCAATTTCAACAATTGGCTAAGCTTCTGGTGTCATTCTAAGGAGATTCAGTGTCTGTCTGCCTGGGATGACATGATAGACAAGCCTCACTGTTTTGCCAGAGATGGGTTGCACCTGTCACCCCTAGGTTTTTGAATACTGGCCAAGGCTCTTCCTGTCCCCATAGTGCCTTTTTTAGGCAAGGCTCAAAGGACAAACCAACCACCGTAACCAGCACAGGTAACCAAAAACTAAGGGTAATGCTACTCAAGGCCAGAAGTCTCAACCTCAAAATGCACACACTCGAGGCTCTCCTTAGCATGGAGAAAATCGATGTTTGTGCAGTGACAGAAACCTGGTTCAAGGCTCAAGAGAGCACCCCAGCACTGCCAGGTTACAATTCATATCATACCTTCTGGCCTCAGTTACCAGATTGCAGTACAAAGGGTGGAGGTGTATCCATATTCATCAAGGATACCCATATCTCCAGGTTAGTAGTGCAGCATTATGCCCCAGAGATCATCCATGCGCAACTATCAGCAGGCAAGACCACATTTCAAGTCATAGCCAGTTATAGATCGCCCACCATGTCCCAAGATGCTCACTATGCATTCCTTGAGACATTGGAAAAGATAAAGGTCCTACCCAACACCATAATCTTGGGTGATTTCAACTACCCTGGTATAGACTGGGTGAACTATCAATGTTCCAACTCCTATGCTCAGCGATTCATAGAATTTATAAATTCAAATGCCCTTGAACAACTAGTATGTTTCCCCACTAGAGGGGACAACATACTGGATTTAATCATCACAAATATGGGCGCCCATTGTACCACACTCGTTATCACTCCTTCCTTGGTCAGATCTGACCACAAACTGATAACCCTGGACATCCTCACCCCTCCACCTCCCCCAGTCAAAGAAACCATAGTCAAAAACCTTTCCAAAGTAAACTTCAAACTACTTGCAACCGAAGTGGAAAGCTTCACTATTCCCTTGCAGAAGGATAATGATATCCAGGATGCGGAATCCTACACCAAGGCACTCTATATGCATCTTCAGGATTGCATGGACTGTGCTATTCCAAATAAAACCAAGACTCCTTCCTCAAGCAAGAAGAAACCAGTCTGGTGGACCCCGGCCATAAGCAAACTTTACAATAAAAGGAGGAGACTTATACAAAAAAAGGCCAAATCTCAAGTAGAAAAATCATCCCTGATCAACATTAGTAAGAAATTGAGGGCCCTCATCAAGTCAGCTAAAGCTAATTTTGAAAGGAAAGTTGCCAAGGATGCCAAGGATAACCATAAGGCCTTCTATGACTATGTTCAAAACCTAAATGGCAACACTCAGGTCTGTTCTGAGCTAGTACAAAATGGAACAAAATACACTGACCCTTCTGACATTGCCAACATCTTGGCTGACAGGTTCAGTGCAAACCCCACCACCACCACCTACAGGGCCTATTACCATTCCAGGGGATTGTGTAAGTCCAATTATTACTGATACGTTGGTTAACAAGGCTCTATCTAAAGCTAAAAACACTGCCTCCATGGGAACAGATGGTGTCCCAGGCTGTGTCATACGCGAGCTCCAAAAGGAATTAACCCCGTATCTTAATACCCTGTTCAGTTTCAGCCTCTCCACAGGATATGTGCCCATAGAATGGCGCATGGCAACGGTGGTCCCGATGCACAAGGGTGGGGCCACAACTGACCCTGGGAACATTCGACCAATAAGCCTGACCAGTCTGATCTGTAAGGCTATGGAGTGAATCATTATGGAACTCATAAATGGAGAGATTGGGAATCTCCAGTCGCTGGACCCCACACAGTTCGGCTTCGTCAAGGGCAGAGCATGCCTCCTGAACCTGGTGGATTTCTTTGAGACAAGTTACTCAGGCTATAGATAAGGTAAAGGAAGTACACACGGCTTACCTTGACTTTGCTAAAGCATTTGACACCATTCCCCATTCAGGTATTATTGACAAGCTCACCAGCCTGGGCATAAACCCTTACGTCACAAGATGGATCGCAAACTGGCTCTCAGACAGATCCCATAAAGTAAGAGTAGCGGGTTCTATGTCTGAATCCAGACCAGTAATGAGTGGTGTGCCTCAGGGCTCTGTCCTGGGGCCCCTCCTGTTTGGCATATACTTCTCAGAAGTACAGGCAAGCACGGAAGGGCTGTGGCTGACTAAGTTTGCAGACGACTGCAAACTGGGTGCTATAATAGAGTCTCCGGCCGACATGGAGATCCTCCAGAAGGGCCTAAATCAGACTGATGCATGGTGTCAAAGCCATGGTCTCAAGCTAAATGCAAAAAAATGAATAGTAATCCCCTTTGGAAAAAAACAGAGTACCCGCAAACTACAACATAGGAGGTAATCCCCTGAAATCTGAAGAAGAAATAAGGGATCTAGGGACCCAAGTAGACAGTCAGCTTTCCTTTGATAACCATGTTGCCAAAGTGGTTAGAAAATCCTTCTATGTGACCCATTTGATCATGAAAGGGTTCACATCAGGATCTAAGGATGTAATGGTGCCCCTCTACTCTTCCCTCATCAGACCCATTATTGAGTACAATGCACCAATTGGAATGTACCTGGCTAGACATCTCCAGCAGCTGGAGAGACCACAGAGGTACCTAACCAAGAGAATTACTGGCCTCAAACAGTTGCCCTATGCAGCATGATTGAAAAAGCTAAGACTGTTCTCTGTTGCATTCCACTTTATCAGAGGTGATCTCTGTCTAATGTACAGAGCCATGTCCAACCCAGAATTGTTGAACATGCTCCATTTTAGCAAAACCAAATCTACTCGAGCTGCATGCTCTGGGGATATAAACCTCAACACAACAATGAATAGAACATGCTGGAGGGATAGATTCCCTTCGCAGAGACTTCCCTTGCTATTGAACAAAGTCCCGATCTACATAAGACAGAGCCCCTCACTATCACTCTTCAAGAGGAACCTTGATGAGTGGATGGGTAACAGAAAGTTCACACCAGGGATCACACCAACAGCACTACTAGATAGGGGCCAAGGGTACTAGCTGCTAGTACAAGGGTCTAGGGAACTACTAAAGGGGCAGTGAATACCACACAATGTGGCTGGGCTAATATATACCTTCGGGCAGATAGCCCAGTACCAACCTATGAACCTATCTGACATGCTGATTCCTCCTAAGATAAAAAATACCAGCTTTATTATGGACATCTGTTATTTCATTCCTCCTAAAATAAAAAGAACAACTTTATTATGGACATATGTTATGTCACTCCACCTAAGATAAAAGAAAAACTTTATTATGGACGTATGGTATGTCACTCCTCCTAAGATAAAAAGAACAACTTTATTATGGACATATGTTATGTCACTCCTCCTAAAATAAAAAGAACAACTTTATTATGGACATCTGTTATGTCACTCCTCCTAAGATAAAAAGAACAACTTTATTATGGACATCTGTTATGTCACTCCTCCTAAGATAAAAAGAACAACTTTATTATGGACATCTGGTATGTCGCTCCTCCTAAGATAAAAAGAACAACTTTATTATGGACATCTGTTATGTCACTCCTCCTAAGATAAAAAGAACAACTTTATTATGGACATCTGTTATGTCACTCCTCCTAAGATAAAAAGAACAACTTTATTATGGACATCTGTTATGTCACTCCTCCTAAGATAAAAAGAACAACTTTATTATGGACATCTGTTATGTCACTCCTCCTAAGATAAAAAGAACAACTTTATTATGGACATCTGTTATGTCACTCCTCCTAAGATAAAAAGAACAACTTTATTATGGACATCTGTTATGTCACTCCTCCTAAGATAAAAATAACAACTTTATTATGGACATATGTTATGTCACTCCTTCTAAGATAAAAATAACTTTATTATAGACATTTGTTATGTCACTCCTCCTAAGATAAAAAGAACAACTTTATTATGGACATATGTTATGTCACTCCTCCTAAGATAAAAAGAAAAACTTTATTATGGACATCTATTATGTGAGCAACAAATTATTTTCACCCTTATTCTCATGCTGTGGACAGAAACTAAAAAAGGAAGCTAGATTGCTCATTTCAGTAGCATGTCGAAATAATTTGTGGCATAGCAGAATGATTTGTTTTAAATGAAACACTTTTATTTTGAAGTTTTTACAGGTGTCTGAAAATAATGCATGCAGTTCAGAAATCGTACTTGTTGAAGACAGGGCTGCAGAAATTCTCCAACACAGAAACTCAGATCCAAAGAAGTTGTAAAATCAGAGTGCCTTTTCATCTTCCATTTACTGTTTTGCATACTCAGTCAGTCACACAACTTCATGTTATCTGCAAATGCATTCATATTTTTATTGCTTCTCATTGAACTATAAATGTTTTTTGAAGACTCAAGATCATCTTGATATATCAAACTTCCACCTTCCAAGATGGAAGTGATTGAGCAACATGTTGAACCCATACATTGAGTAAGCCAGTAGAAGTTATCAGTTTTGGTAAAATTCTGTTATGACCTAGTAATTACACTACTTGGAATTCCAGTAAAGAAGAAATTTGAAAAAAAAAAAAAAAAAAAAAATATATATATATATATATATATATATATATATATATATATATATATATATATGTAAGATCAACCAGGAAAAGAAGACACTGTTCTGGCTAGGAAAAAATTCATAGCTATTCAGCAAAATAAGTTTAAGTTACAGCTTTAGTACAGCAAGTAGCTTCCGGTAATTTAGAAGGAAAAGGCATCAGATGTACTCCAAGGTACATAAAATAAGTAGGATACAGGAGGGATATGTAAAATCAAATCACACAATGCTAGAAAAATAGGAGCTGGAAGCTGTGCAGTTATTCAGATGAGATGATAAAACTGGAAATCAGAGACTCCTACTGGCCGAACAAGAGGCCTTCCAGAGAAGAAATGTATGAGTGTTAAGTGGGAAAGCTTGTAGCCTTTGGGACTGAAATTTTATGCGCAAGCACTAAAAGAGTTTCATAATGACACACACACACACACACACACACACACACACACACACACACACACACACACACACACACACACACAAAATATGTGAATACATTATACTACACAGCTAACTTGTTGAAAGTCACTGCAGATAAATATGTTCCAGCATTAAGATGACATACAGGCCCATGTGAACTCTGCAAAGGTGTGTGTCTTGGTTACACACCTCCACAAGGTATGCTCAGTCTGATTATGCATCATACCTCTCAACCTCTACCTCTCAACCTCTTAGTGCAAGAAATCTGGACAAAGAGTGACATAATGCGGGAACAAAGGCCCAGATATAGGGACACATTTTAAATATTGCTCTTATAAACTTAGAAAGTTGCTAGAATAACAGAATGTGTGCTAACATGCATTTTCTGGGCAATATGATGTCTAAAACTCAAATGTATGTCATTATTTAGTGACTTTAATCTTTAGATCATCCTAGTGATTTATCAAAAAAAAACACAATTTTTTATGTGGAACAGACCAAAAATATGAGGCAAAAAATCTGGGCATTCTGTGAAAATCTGTATAGTTGAGAGTTATGTATATGCATCTCCATCCACATAAAACACCAGCCTCACACAGACTTCCATGTGCAGCAGGACAGTTTAAGTCACCTGCATCAGCAGAGTGCCATATTAATTAAATATCTTCACACTCCCTCCTACCATCAATATACCTATTCCCAAATGACATGGACAACCATGCACAAACCACATCATTCTTTGTTTAAAGTCAACTCCTTTCCCTACAGTGTACCAGTACTTTTAAAATTATATCTCCCACCAAAATAAAGTGACCATGTCTATCAAATAGTATTATAAAAATAGTCCACGGCTACCACATGCGGCTCTGCCTGCTGTTGTATCCTTAACTTTCACCAGGCACATTATCAAAACGTAAAGCCCAATATGCATACTACAGAAGTTTTCCAATGTGAGAAGCAAAACATAAGCAATTTTGTATTCATTGGGAAGTAATATTTCCAGTGACTTGTAAACGAGAATTCAATGCAGTTAATGTTTGAAATCACATTTTAACATAATAGAACCTGTCTGGTACCACAGAAGTAAAATTCTCATTTGGCATGGAAGTGTCACTGCAAATATCCCCAAATGAAGGTTGCATTACAAAAAATTGTTAAAAAAACTCCATATGCAGCTGTGATAACTGGCCAGACTTAGGGACGCAAATTGATTCTAAATGACATAATGCAACTCTAAAGCACTATTTATGAACTTCATACCTTTTCTTTTTGACTGATGTAGTAGCAGTGTAAACTGAATGAATAGCTTCAATTTATAATTTAAAAATGTTGCCATTCTGTGAATCTGAGTGAACCTCACTGTCAGAAATTATATGCACAGCCATTCACCTGTTAAATAGTTATGAAAAACAGAAATAATCTTCTTACCCATCACATACTATAAGAAACTAAAAGTAACTACTTGTTTATGAATAGTTTATGTATGCAGCTGAAAAAAAAAAAAAAAAAAAAAAAACAACATAACAGTGCATGCTTCTTTGTGCTGTAGAAGAATGTCCCATGGTCAGCTTACCTCTGAACTGCCCATAATTTTGCAGAACTTCCCTACTTTTGTCTTGTAGTTTTTGTACTCTCTCACATAAACTTCTTGCTTTTCTCATAAATAAAAAAATAGTAAAGCTATATATAAAACGTGAGCGCTTTCACAGAGTCCTCTGCTTCCAAAGGTCTTTGGCTAATGAAGTTTGCAGATGACTGCAAATTAGGAGCCATAATCGAAATTCCTAACGATGTAGACATCCTACAAAAGGGCCTCACTGAGACAGATGCCTGGTGTCAAAGCCATGGCCTCCAGCTCAGTGCCAAAAAGTGCATTGTCATCCCCTTTGGTAAAAACTCTGTACCCATGAACTACAACATAGGTGGTAGTATACTTAACACCGAAAGTGTGATAAGAGACCTTGGGACATAGATGGACAGTAGTCTCTCCTTTGCTAATCACATCACCACAGTAGTCAGGAAATCCTTCTATGTGGCACACCTCATCACAAAAGGTTTCTCATCTAGAGAAAAAGAGGTCATTGTTCCCCTCTACTCATCACTCATTAGGCCCATTATAGAGTACAACGCCCCTTTTGGTATGTACCTCACAAGACATCTACAAAAACTGGAAAGGCCGCAGAAATAACTCACACAGATTCCCTACGCAGACCATCTCAAAAATCTTCAGCTTTACTCCATCGCATATCACCTTCTTGGAGGTGATCTCTCCCTAACATACAAAGCTATGTCAAACCCAGAGCTGTTGGACGTGCTCCACTTAAAGAAATCCCAATCCCTCTGAGCTACATGCTCTAGGGACCTAGACCTTGTCACCACAATAAACAGAACATGCCGGAGGGATATGTAGAATATGAATGGCCAAAGTATGTGCTTAAGGAAATTGAGTATGTGACAATCTGTATACATTAAGATGAACTTTGTACTGCAAACTCTGAGTAAACTGTGAATAGTGGAAAAGCACTGAAAAACAGGAACCTGCTTGAAAGCAGGAAATGTGCCTTATATGGAAGTGTATCCGATTTTCTTTCTCTGCCTAGAGATGTAGTAATGTGAACTGCTTTAAGCCTATGGGTAAACCACTGATTGGTTAATTGTCTTTTGTACTAATTTAATTAGTCTAGTTTATATTTTATACTGTCAGCAGTATCACCAGCATATAAGCTTATGCATTCCTTTGTTCGGGGAGTCTCCCTGGTACTTTCCATGAGGCACCCATATGTGTGTAATAAATACCACTGAAAGAGAGGAAGTAGTGTCTTGTCTTCATTTAAGGTAAAATGTTACATGCAACAATTGGTGCCGTGACTCGGATCTGAATTAACAACAGCTGCGGTAGTTGGGGATTGAGCAAAATACTGCTAGTAAAAGGACCCATGACAGAATTTTCTGTTCTGGCAGTGTTTCTTTCATTTCATGTACTTGCCTGCTTTAAAATTTGGTATTGATAATTTTATAGAAATGTAATAATTCCTCTCATTCAGTTGTTTTGAGGTAAGTGGCATGCATTTTTTTTCTGCTATTGATTATGCAGTATGAAAGTGGGTTAAAACGAAAAACTGGTGACATAAGAGTGAAAGGAGATACGAGAGTGGGGAAAATGACTAAATACAGTATAGCTTATTGTGTGAAAATGGGAGTGAGTGTGAGAACCATAAAAGAGCCAGAAAGAGGTACACCAGCTGGTTATATGTATTTCCGTGTGTTCCGGGAGAGTTGTATGTAATTTACATGGAACAGATAAATTCCTGTCCCAGAGACTTCCCATACTCTGGGATAAACTACCTATCTAGATCAAACAAAGCTCTTCATTAGCACTATTCAAGAAAAATCTTGATAATTGGATGAGAAATAAGAAATTCACCCTGGGGATCACTTCTGTGGCTCTGCTTGACAGTGGCACAGGAAAATAATTTTCTTGAGTGGCAAAAGCTAGGGTACCTTTTTGGATGGGCTTGTATAGGCCCCAGGGCTGATAGCCTAGTACCTACTTACCTATGAACCTATGCTCCCCCTATTATTTTAGGCTTTGTACAGATATCTTGTGCTAAGAGGTTGAGAGATATGGAGGTATGGTATGTAATGTTCTAGCTGGGGGAGGTCAGGTTAGTCAATTAACTTGATCAGACTTGACCTTGTAACTCAGTTACAGGAGACAAGAGCCTGAATACTCTACACAAACTACCAGACTGCTGAAGGAATTGTGAGTTTCAGTGGAGACAAGAGCCTGAATCCTCTACCGCAACTACCAAGCTGCTGAAGGAATTGTGAGCTTCAGTGGAGAAAAGAGCCCAAATCCTCTACACCAACTACCAGAATACTGATGGAATTGGGAGTTTGATTTTCATTACATTTTCATGGAATTGTGATTTTCAGTGCATTTTCGAGGGATTATGAGTTTCAGTGCGTTTTCATGGAATTGCGAGTTTCAAGGGAAGAGAAGTTTACTGTTGCTCATTCTAAGTCTGTTTTCAATCTGCAACAGTTTTGTTTAGCAAATGGCAATCACTGTTTGTGCTGCAGAATTTGAAAGCAGTGTTAGTAGCATAATTGCCTTTGGTGCAGAAGGCTGTGGATTCTACTCCCACACCATGTAGACAGAGTGCTAGTATTGTAGTGCCCTTTTGATTGCTGATTATTTGGTGCATTTTAAGAGGGATAGGGGTTCTGCAGTCCTGAGTCTGTCCTCCTTTGTATGAGATCCCTAGTAACTATGAACTTGGTTTGTCAGTCGTTCCCTATTAAGGAAATACCAACTTAGCATTTTTTAATGTTATATAGGCAATTAATTCTTGAAGGTGAGCAGGCACTGAATTTGTATATGAAACACTGAAATGTAAAGTTGTTTGCCAGTAACAACCTCTTCATTAGTTATGGATCTCTTTAATGTGGAATTCTGTTGACTTTTACTTCTGCACAGATTATGCTTATCAACTAATATTGGTGGATTTTAATGATAGCCTTTTATGGTTGAAATTTTCTGAAATGGGTAGTTTGTCATTATTGGTTCATATATTTTGTTTCATTGCTTACTGGAAGAGTGTTCAAAACTACAAATTTAAAACACATTCTAACAAGTGGTGCTGTATTATACAAGGGATATAATTGAATACAATCAGGAAAGTGACTCAAAGAACACATACATGTATGCATGGCCCTAAAAATATATGCAAGGGGTTATGGTTTGAAAACGGCCTAAAGGTATCGTAATCCTGCACTGGCCAGATGCATTTTCTTTGAATGTGGGATTTAGTGCCATTTCAGTGAATGTGAGTTTCAAGGGCAGAAAAATTTACTGCTTATGCTAAGTCTGTTTTCATTAAGAGACTGTATTGTTTGTTTAGCAAATGGCTGTTAGTGTTTTTGCTATTTTATTTTAATATCTGTGGTCACTGTAGAAGTAAATAAGAAAGCAGTATGCACACTGACAGGTTTGAGCAGTGTTTATGGCAACTGGAGAGAAATAGCCAAGTAGTAGAACACTGGAATGGCTGGAGAGGGGGCTGCTGCAGGATGTAAGGGGTTGCAGCAGGAGGGATTGCTCTGAGGGCCCCCAATTTATTACCCTGCCTAGGGCCCCATTTGACTTTGTTCCAGCTCTGATTCTAAACCCCTTGTTCTATTGGAAGGATCAACTTATCCCACCTAACAGTTGTCCTCTTCTCTTCCAGATAAATTCCTTCAACTCTTTATTAATTATTGTCCACAATTTATCCTCTGGTTGATAAAACAATGCCTGACCAGTATATAAAACTAAAAGGACTAAAATAATTTTCACTGCTTGTATCTTACTATCCATATCAATAAACAAGCGCTTCTAATTTCTCAGTTTTTGTATTATCTTCTGAGTCTCTTATTTTCTTTTCCAGTTGCTCTAAATATATAAGAAAGAGAAAGAGGGCATTCCTGTCTGGTTCCTCTGTTCAAACACAACTTATCAGGGAGAAATCCTACCACTTTAATTCTTGCCTCCATACATTTCAACTGTCCAGCTTTTTGCTTCATATTTTTTGTCCTTATTTCATAAAGTTGTAGTTTTCTGGGAAATCATTGGCAAGTTATTAAAGACTGAAGTTAGAAAATAATGACAGACACTTGAATTTCAGACTTCATACCCTTCAGAAAAATTCATGCTAACACAAAACCTGTTATTCTATCAAATTTTTAAGCTGGTAAGAGCAGTATTTAAAATGTATTCCTATTTTTGGGCCTTTGTCCCCCCATTATTTATGGCTTTGTCCATATTTCTTACTCTGTGATGTTGAGAAGTCTCTAATCTTTCATATTTCCTCCCAATTAAACTTGTTATTCTATCAGGGAATACAAATGCTTTCATTTTCTTACTCATAAAATCCTTGCTTACTCTGTCGAATGCTTTCTCTGTATTAAGACCGACCAACTTCAGAAATATTTTCTTACATTCTGGTTCCCCTTGGATCATCACTGTTCTATTAATGTTGTCAAATGTTTGCCTTCTCTCCACAAAACCACATTGAACCATATCCATCAATTTTGACAAGATGTTTTTCATTCTTTCAGCTAGTATAGATATAAATACTCTGTAATCATGGTTTAAAATTGAAATAGTCTATATGAAGCTGTGTCTGATGGATCTTTACCTTCTTTAGGCAATACAGCCACCATAACTTTCTTCCAAGATGTTGGTGCATTGCCACCCAGTTTTAAAATACTGTATAACAAAATCTTCCTGATCTTTATCACTTTCTTCCCTCCTAACATCCAGACTTCCACAGGAATGCCATCTGTTCCTGGAGACTTTCCAGAAGATTGATTATACATCACTATTTTATCTCATTTCCTCCTGTCTTAACTGTTAGTTGTTGAACCTCATCAACATCTCACATTGGCATAATTAGGTCTTCCATAAATATTTCCATTTGTGCTCTTCCTTGATTTCCACTTATTTTCTGCTTTATTCAAATGTTCACAAAATTTACAGAAGATCTTGTATACCCCTACAGGACCTCTGTTTTTCTTTCTTGTTATAGACTCCCTAAGTGTAGTGACACCTTTTTCTACTTTCTGTTGCCTAAGTCATGCTAAAAGTGTTTGTGCTCTAGAGCTATTATCAAAAAATAGTTGCTTAACAGCAATCTTTATAAACTCATGCATATTATCCAGATACTCCCTTATTTTCTCTTTAGCTGTCTGCATTTGCACCTCCTCTAGCTCTGTGAGATTATTTTTATTCTGCTGTAATTTACCTTTTGCCAGCTACTCTAAGTAATTGCTATTATTTCGTAACCATATCTCTTTCTTATTTCTATTTTTAAACAACATTTTTATTTTATCACAGTCAGTGGCTATAACATCTGAAGATATTTCTATCTTTCCCTAATAACTATCAAATAATTTCCAATACACATTCCTTAAATTCTTCTCTTTTTTAACAAGTAGGTGGGGAAGTGACAGTGTCTCATTTTTACTTCATTAACCTGTATTTTAATCTTAGTTTTTCTGAAATAGTTATTTGATGTGTGTCAAAGCTTTATATTAAATGCCCATGTTCCTGTGAAGTAAAATTTCTGTCTAGTCTTGCTTAATTATCCTACCTTGTAGAATAATATGTAAATGCTGTCCAAGTTCCTACTATCAAATTCACATCTTCCATACCAAATATTTTCATAAATGTCTTCAGAAATATACCCTCTTTTGTAATATTTGCCTTCTATGCCCCAAGATACAGCCTCACTATTAAAAATCAAGTTCTAACCCCCACCTATAAGTCATATTCCCTGCTGAAAGTTGGTTGTTTCTTGCAAGTTTTTCTTAAGCTCAGTTATCGCAGTTTTTGGTGGAATGGTAAAACATCCAGACTAATCTTCCCTTGCCAACATCCTCTTACTACCACAAATCTTTCAATATTATCTTTTTTCCTCATCTATCACTATTGGAGCCCATCTAGCAATTAGTATAATTACTCCTCTTTACAATTGTCCCTGATATTTTGCTGAATATCAACTCTTAAATAATTTCTCTTTCAAATTCACAATCTCATTTCTTTCTAAATGTGTCTCCTGCAGCATTGCTATGTGCACTCTGCATTTCTTAATATAATTCTGTACTCTTTTCCTTTTGTTTATACCTGTAAGGACATTTACTTTCAAGGATAATATACATAGCATAGCCATTATGATAAAAAGCTATTTTCCAACTTATTATACATGACAGTTTTTCTGAATGTGTAATTCCAACTTTTGGAGTTGAGCTTATTAATTTTGTTTAAATATTTTTATTTATTTATTTATTTATTTTACATTTGTTGACTGGGCTTTTCTAACTGGATATATGTCCATTTTCAGTAGAGGCCCGGGGAGAAAAGCTCCAAACATGAATAGTGACAATGTTAAACATATATAAAAAGGCATGTAAAATCACGTAAAGTGAAAGAATTGGTAAAAAAAATATAATACTCAAAAAAAAAATTATTAGAGTAAAAAAGATTATACTAAATACAATAGTGGGTAAGAGTAAAACCCAATTAAGAGAGAAAGGCCTTTATGTTTTATAGAATTGCTAAGAAGAAAAGAGTAGTACCTAGATTAGTGGGCATAGGATAGAGGAGTAGGGAAAGGAGTAAGAGAAGGAAGGGGGGAAGATATCAGTCTGGGTTAGCACATGGACAAAGCCAATGAGTTTTAAGATATTCTTTGAGGTGTTTTTCAAATAGAGGAGTAGAAGCTAAGATTGATAGTTCAGAAGGAAGTTGATTCCAGTTTTTACCTGCTGTGTTAGAGAAAAGTGAGTCACCAGCTTTGTTGTTGGATTTAATTGTGGAAACTAGGAGCTTGTTAGCAGAGCATAGTGTAGCAAGATTTTTATATGGTGTAATCAGATTAGAGAGGATAGGGGTGTTGTTAGGGTGGTATAGGATCTTTTGAGTGATAAGTAATTGTTGACAGAGTATATGGTTTTCCAGTTCTAGCCATCCAAGTTGTTTGAAGTTGAGGCAGTGGTGAGTTTTGAAGGGGGAGCATGTAATGAATCTAGCTATGCTATTATAACAGGTGACAAGTTTGGAGAGGTTATTTTTTGATAGGTTAGTATATATAGCAGAGGCATAGAAAAGGGTAGAAATGAGATGGGTTTGTGCAATAGTTTTCCTGGCAGAAGGGGTAAGGAAGGGTTTAATTCTATAGAGGGTACCAAGTTTTTTGTTAATGGACTTTATGGTGGTGTTGATGTGGTCATTGACGTTAAGACGATTATCAATTTTAACACCTAGTAGGTGGGTTGTAAAGTCTGGGGTTATGTTGGTAGCATTGTTAGAGGTTATAGAGAAGGATGGAGTAGGTGATTTATGAGTAGGGGTAAAAAATAGTAGTTTTATTTTTTGGGGATTTAAGAGGAGACAGTGTTGCATAAACCAGTTTTCAACATTATGAAGAACAGTTTGGGTGAGGGACTGGAGAGAGTCTATGTTCTTAGCTGAACAAATTAAGGTGGAATCATCTGCATATTGAATGCAGCTGGCTTGAGGAATATTTATGTGTAGATCGTTAATAAATAAGGAAAAAAGAAGGGGACCTAAGATAGAGCCTTGGGGTACCCCAATATTTACAGGAAGTAGTGAAGACAGATTGTTATCCCAAAGGACTGCTTGCTGTCTATTATCCAGATAAGACCTAAACCATTGTAATGTTTGTGGTTCAAGAGAAAGGATCTTTATTTTCTTTAAGAGTAAGTTATGGTTAACCATATCAAAGGCTTTTGACAGGTCAATAAATAGTGCAGAGGAAAAGGAGTTATTGTTGCGATTTTTATTTATAGAGTCTGTGAAGGATAGTAGGGCAGTTGTAGTGCTATGGAATGGTCTGAAGCCATGTTGGCAATTGGCTAGTTGGTTATTTTGTAGTAGGTAGTTACGTAGTTGTTTGTGAATACATTTTTCCATAATCTTAGCTACTGGGGAGAGTAAGGCAATAGGTCGAAAGTTAGACAGCTCAATAGAAGACCCTCCTTTATGTAGAGGGATGATGTGGGATACTTTCCATATGGATGGAATTTTGCCTTCTGAGATGGTTCTGTTAATAAGGATAGAGATGGGGTAGTCTATAGCTTTTGCGGCAATTTGTAGGTATTCAGATGGGAGATGGGCAGCAGAAGGGGTACAAGGTTTCAGTTTTTGAAGTAACTTACAGATGAGAGAAGTAGGTACAGGTTGTATTTGAAAGGTAAGTGGTGTAGTCTTGGAGGAATTTAGTGGAGAAGCAGTAAAGGGAGGTAAAGAATTGGCTAGGGTTTGAATGGCTTCTATAAAGTAAGTGTTAAAGGCATCAGGGATCTGGTTGGAGTTATTATGGTTAAAACCTACAGGAGCAGGGGTAGCAGAGTGACCTGGACGAAGAAGTTTGTTAATCCCTGACCAAAAATTTTGTGGTGCTTGTTGACTGGTTTGTTGGAGGTGAAGGTAGAAGTCTTTTTTGTCTTTGAAAATATCTTTCTTGGTGGCATTTCTTAACTGCTTAAAGTGGAGCTGCTCTGATGGACATGTTATGTTTCCCAGTGTTTCCAGAAATGTGGAATGGGGATCCTGGGACATGGTTGGTGATCTGTAGCAAGCTACAATATGAATTGCAGGTTTGCCCATTGTTAGTTGCACGTGGATGATCTTTGAAGCATCGTGCTGTGCCACTAATCTGGAGGTGTGGGTATCCTTGATGAATATGGATACGCCCCCACCTTTTGTATTTTGGTCTGGGTTTTGTGGCCGAAATGTAGCCTGGTAGTGCTGGAGTGCTCTCTGGAACCTTGAACCAGGTTTCTGTTACTGCACATATATCAGTTTTCTCCATACTGAGGAGTGCCTCGAGTGCATGCATTTTGAGGTTTAGACTTCTGGCATTGAGAAGCATTACCCTTAGTCTTTTGTTACTTGTACTATTAATGGTGGTGGGTTTGTCTTTTGAGCCTTGCCTAAAAAAGGCACTATGGGGGTGGCAAGAGCCTTGGCCAGTATTCGAAAGCCTAAGGGTGACCAGTGTAAGCCATCTCTAGTGAAGCAGAGTGACTTGTCGAGCATGTCATCCCAGGCTGACAGACACTGGATCCCCTTTGAATGACACCAGAAGCTTAGCCAATTGTTGAAATTGATAATTTTTTCTTTATACTGTGGTATCATTCTTGGTGAGGGCAGGATGCTACTCAGGGTCAGGGTCATACCGGCCTGGGCTACGTAATCAGAGAGCTCTTCCATGTAGTCCAGGGAGGTACAGCTCAGGTCATTCACACCAACATGGACAATGACAGAGTCATATTTGTACTTGTTCTAGAGTGGCCTGAGTGCTTGTGTTATGTGGCAAATCCTGGCACCTGACAGGCAGCTAACAGTGACTTTCTCCTTGTTCAGCCTAGTGAGTGGGACGTCAGTGTGCCTGACTATAGAGTCACCTATTACTAGTGTGTTGGGTATGTTATTTTGCCTTAAGGGCTGTGATTGCATGGCACACTGGTTTTTTGAAGTGTGTTTCATGGTTTGTGTTGGGGTGTGGAGGTTGCTTGGATGTCTGCTTGGAGGTCTCTTTTGCTTTTGCAGATTTTTATTTAGAGCCTCCGAGTATGTTTTCATGTATTTATGTGTGTTTTTTGCCGGTGCTTGTTTCATAGGTCTATGTGAGACTGGTGGTGTGATACAAGTAATTCCCTTCTCCTCTTGACTGTCTGGTCCAGTCTTGGGTTGAGAGAGCTTAGCCTCCAGTTTGGCTGTATAATTGCATCTCTTGCATGTATTAGTGTTTGGCAGTAGGAGGAGAGGGTTGTCTGTGTACATGAGGCAGTTGTAACATTGCCTCAAAATGCCCAGATTCACCAGTTGGACTGGAGAGTACACCTGAAACTGCCCTTTGGACATGCCTGGATAGGTACAGTGAACTGTTTTACTGATTGGCTGGTAAGGTTGAATAGAGAGAGAGAGCCTTGTCCTTCTCTACAGTATGGGGGGGGTCTAGTGCTAAGGTTTATTAGTGCTTGCTATGAGTTTTGAGCAAGTGCCAGGCTGAGAAGTAAATGGTTTGAGTGCTTAAATTGAAAGTTTGTCTAGTTCCAAGGGAAAAATTGAAGAGTATACTTTGTGAAGCCGGGAATAGTTATACCCTAGCTAACTGGCGCTGCCCGATGCACAAAACTGTGCTAATGCAGTTTTTTTTAGCAGGGAAATGAAAGAGATAGAAATTAGCCCAAAATGGCCAATAAACTACTGATTTCTGGGCTAAAACCACTCCTCCAGGGACAGATAAGCTGCTCAAAGCTCCCCTCTCTCACAGGTGAACAGAGAAACTTCCTTCTATCCAAGTAAGGTATGGGCAAACACATAAACTTGTAACACAGCCCTGAATTCAGCACTAACATAAAAACTAGACTATACTAGCTTAGAAAGGTGGGAAAACAAGTATTTCTTTCAGGAAATAAAGCAGATACACTCAAAAAACACTTTAATGCAGAGAAATGGCTATCACACTTGAGTGTGTAGCCTACAACAGTTAAACAGGTAATTTAAACACAAAAACAACTTTATTAAAGTGCAGGCAGTAAAATAAGTACAATAAGTAGCTGAAACACACTTTTTAAATCACAGAAACTCTAAAAGATTGGCATTTTAGATGGAATTAGCTAAAGGCAGCAAGAAAATGCAGAAAAATGATACTTAATCACTCCAAAGTCTCTCTTTTGTCTCTCTGCTGCTGTAGAATTCTGCAGGGCACCAGGCAGGAGCTAGCTGATCTGTATACAAGTGCAAAAATCTCGAAAATGTAGATTTTATAGCAGGGAAATGAAAGAGATAGAAATTAGCCCAAAATGGCCAATAAACTACTAATTTCTGGGATGAAACCACTCCTCCAGGAACATATAGGCTGCTCAAAGCTTCCCTCTCTCACAGGTGAAGGAGCACAAGATGACAGTTACCTTATGCTTCTTGATGTCTGCATTCAGTACATGAAAAAAAATCTGTTCTACTTTGCGCCACCTTGTTAATTGCTCTGTACCAACTATAAACTGATTGCTATCTGTAATAATTGGCCTGATGGTGGGAGGCCAGATACACTCACCTTGCTACTCTCAGCTTTGCTTTGCTTTCCTACCCTACCTCCAAATCCCACCCACCCCCACCTTACTCTACCATTATACTTCCCACATACAACTGTCATTCATGACACTCACTTCCTATACCTTCCCAAACAAGTTTTTTGCTGTCAAATAAACACTTCTGCTTCTAGTCTCTTCTTTCCTTACATCTAACATTGTCATTTCCAACTGCCATTCTTCCTCCCATAATGCTTCATACAGTATGCTCTCCTATTTAGATCCCTCCTCAACTGTACTTTTGTTTCATTTCTGAGCAAACTCTCTCTTCCTTCCATCCATGCCATCATCTCTCATACACGCTCAGATTAGTATTTATCTTTCATTTCTTCCTCTAGAATATCTCTCAGTCTTCCCCTTATATATCTGTACTGCTTATATCCTTCTACCCTTAATCTCTTGATGTTTATACAGGATTTAATAAGTACTTTTCTCTTACTTCCCTTCTGTACCTAGTCTACACTATTAACAGACTCCTTACCATATAAATGAATTCTCATTCATATCAATATTCCCTATATATACCTATCAATCCCTATACTTACCTGTCAATGTTATCTTCCATCTTAGTCTACTTTACTCCTTCCATTAGTCTCTACTATCTATAACTGCATTCTTCCACACTCCTTCCACCACACACTATCACCTATCCATATACCCTTATAAATCCCAAGTATGCCACTACTTCATTTTCTATCACCATTTCTCACTATACTCACACTCTCAACCAACTATCAGAAATCTCTCTCCCACTGTTACTTGTCTACACCTACCACACAACACTTAAACCTGAATAGAACATCACATTTCCCTAATATCGCCTCCATCCTACTCACTGTTACTTATCTACACCTACCACACAACACTTAAACCTGAATAGAACAACACAGTTCCCTAATATCTCTTCCATCCTACTCAACATTAAATTACATCAGCACTCTGAAATATAAGCAAGCAGCACATGCTCCACCATTATCCAAAATCATGTATAAACTCAGATATATTCACTTTCAACATACTTCATCTATTACTTCTCATAACCTCATCTCTCCCTCACAGCATGGTTTCAGACTCAATCATAGTAAAGCCACTGTTTTTCTAAGATTCACCCATATAATAAATCACAATAGAATTCAGGTCTTCTAATCCCAGCACTGTTTCTGGGTCTGTTCAATGCATTCAATCAGTCAATCATCAAATTCTCCTAACTAGGCTCTCTTTCTATGTGCTTTCACCATTCTCACTTAATTAGCTTCTTAGTTTCCTCATTAATAGGTCCAAACAGTGAAATGGCAAGATCATTTCTCCTCTTTCCCTCTTATATACATCAGTGTCCTACAAGGTTATATCTTAGGACCATTACTGTTTATTTATCAATGACCCACACAGCAGCCAAAGAGACCACCATAGTAAAATATGCCAATTACTCCACTCTAATATGTGCTGCTAGGTCACTACTCATGCTCCAAACACTCACCCAAAAAGTCATTCTCCTCCATAGAAGCCTGACTGAACAACATGCAACTCCTTTTCAATACAGAAAAAAAAATAAACTGCTACTGTTCACCCCCAACTCACTCTCCTTCCAAAACGTGACATTTAATATAGTGTCATCCAACAAAACCAATTTAGAACTGGTATCCCACACCAAACTACTAGGTGTAATTATAGGTGACCACCTGAAATTTGATCTCCACCTTCAGCAATCCATAAAGAGATACACCAAATGCTAGACTGCCTCTCTAGAGTAAAGCATTACATTACTGACTCTGCTAGATAAAACATAGCCATGTATTTAACTCACCGCTCTATTATATGACTCTCCTATCCTAAACAATTCTTCATCTCCTTTCTATCAGCTAAACAAGAACAATGATGCAATAAAGTAGCCAAATTTGCAAACAACCAACATTATTGATCATGTCACTACCTCTCTTTAAAACAACTAAACTCAAACTGTAGTCACAATTAATTACAGCCTTTAGATTACTGTACAACCCTAAAAATTCACCTGTCTTCAGTACATAATTCAGCCTTACTCTACTAAGAGGCTGCTGTGCTCCATTGACAAATCATAACTGTCCATAACTATCCCTATCAACAACATTGAATACCCCTGTATTTCCACTCCATGTAAGAACAGACTTTAAATATCGACTGAAATGTCTCTGCACCTGCACCACCCCTTGTGAAACTGTTGCTAATATAGCTATATGAATTTGTGCCATAATTCTCTGCTGCATAAAACCTAATGTACTGTTATCACAATTATACCATCCTCTATTATCTCATCTCCTTTATCTTGGAACAAAACAAGATGCAAACTTCAACTGAATAATCCAAACCCAAACCAGACAAACTGGACCACAACAATACTCTCTTTAATAAATTCATATTTATTTAATCCACATTAAGTGCTTTCATCATGCAAAGGGACTTCATCAAAATGAAAAAAACAGAGCAAGATAAAGTGTTGAACAAATGGCCAACACTAACTGAAACCAAGAAAAACACATAAAACCAAAGAAACTAGTACACAATATGAATAGTTTCAATTTGATCAAGACTGAAACCACCAACACAAACCTAAAACCAAAAACATCAATTGAAATAGAATAAGCACATATACTAAAAAATGAATATAAATAAAAAAATAAATAAATAAATATGTAGTGTGTAAGATTAAGACCACATTGAGCTGGAAAACTCAGCCACTGCCTAAATCAGTGATCAATAATATCACAGCATAATAGAAATAAAATAAAGGTACAATAAAAGGGAGCTTTAAGCCGCAAAATCTGCTAATAGACACAGTGTCATTAAGACTATGCCCATTGGTTGAGTTAAGTTTTAGTTCTCACCTTAGTTCTTTGAACTCCAATAGTTCCTTCCAGAGGGCCCCTGGCCAGTTCTGCCAACACAGTCAATAACAAAAAAATTAAAACTCTGAGACTTGTTCAACTTAATATGTCTAAAAAGAGCATTCTGTTCATCCTATCAACTTCGTACATATGCTGATAAATTATAGTTCTAAGGGGCTTCACAATTTTCCTGATATAGACAGTGGGGCAGATTTGGCATTGTGCTACACAGACGACCCCAAAACTCGAACAGTAAATTCTCTGCTTTGGGAAAACATCGCCATAGCCTGCAATATTAAAAATGGAGCCCTCCTTAATAAAACCACGTTGATTACAGTGCCCGCATTTCATCATGCAACTACTAAAAGTAGTGGACATTGTTTTTTCTATAAGAGATTTAAATGATATATCCATCTTGTAAACAATGCTAGGGGAAGGGACACAGGACCTGAAAGTGTTCACCAGCCATGGAACAAATGTTCCAGTTTTTTAAAATCACAGCCTTAATGTCCAAAAATTCCATATTAAAAGTCAAAATCATGGCCTTTTCATGGGTACCTAAGGTTGTAACTTGGGCATTGCTATCAGTGCAAGAATACTCTTTCCTGATTGAGGCTTGATAAGTGGATGGGTAATAACAAATTTGGCACTGCTGTATGTGTTAGGAGTATTCTTGTTTGGGGCACCTCATTTCTCATATGTTACTTGGTCAATCTTGTTCAAGGTCACTAATACTTAATAACTACCTATGAATATGTTAGCCTAATCTCCAATCATCATAAAAGATCTGCATTGTTTTCCCATGTCTGCAACGATTGTTTTCTGATAGTGTGGTTTACTCTGTCTTCCTAAAATATGTTTGTTGTTTGAATACTCTAAAAGTCCAGATTTATTGCATTTATTTTTGTTTTTGCCTAGGTCATGGGATCAGAGATGAACCATTTAGGAAATACAATAAAAGTAAATAAAATTTGTTCTGAATTTTCTGAATCAAGTGGAAATAATGTAGCTGCATCTGATAAGTTTGCAAAAAAAATAGTTTCAATGCTAAGGCTAGTAAAACAATGCAAACATTTAAATTTACAATTAAAGCTTCCTGAATCTGTGACTAAATATATGGTTGAATTGAAACCAACCGTGGACTGTAACCATGACAAAGAGAATAGTACAGATGATGAAAGAAAGGATTATTTATGAAACAAAGGATGACTACATTTAGTAAACATTGTTTACAGAAATATATTATCAATTGAAAATACTTAATAATTGCTATAGCAGTGAGAGCAGCAAATACAAGTATACAATATTTACAGATAACACAGATGGCACGTGCATTCAGCCTTACAAGTATGTTAGCATAAACTGTTAAAATTTGCAAAGATTATAAATAAACTGTAAGTGGTCTTTCTTGAAACAATCTTTTCACATTGTTGGCAGAGGCCACAAGCTTTTAAAATTAGACATGAATCATGCTTATCAGCAGTTATTTTTGGATGATTACTCTAAGAAATGAAATACCATAACTACTTGTGAAGGAATGTTTGTGAATTACTGTTCATGTTTTGGAATGTTTCACACACCTGCAAAAGTGTTAGGTGAAGTGCCAAAAGTTAAGATTTATTTGGACGATATTCTAACCCCCTGTAGTTACACAAACAAACAAACAAACAAACAAATTTGAAGGAATCAGTGAGAGGACTGGATGATACAGGTTTGCATTATAAATAAATGAATTGTATTTTGAAACTAATGTGCAATATTTGATGCATACATTAGAAGGTTTTCATCCAGCAGAAACTGAAACAGAAGCCATTGCAAAGGCTTTATCTGTTATAATTGCTACTGACAATGAAAACACATTTATACTTGTTTAATTTTATACCATTTGCATTATTTTTATGCGAATATGTACTAAGGACATGGTGAAAGAATGAGAACTAAGCTGAAAAGTTTATACCGATATGCTGGCAAGCCTTTTAATTATTACGTAGCCCTCTGCTGTGACACTTCACCTTGTGGCATAAGAATTGTGCTTCCATTTAGACTGCTGGAATGGTGGTAGGAAACAAATGTTAAGTTTCATACATTATTGCCTGCTTAACAAAAGTATCACATGTGGACATGAAAAGATTAACAATCCATTTTGGAATCTGAAGATTTCATAAGTATTTGTATGTTTGGTTTTACATATAAACAGATAATAAATTATACTGGTTTCTTTCTCATAAATATTTTTGTAATTGTTTTTTTTCACATAAACAGATCTTTAGTAAAAATCAGCAAAGCAGGAAAGAAGCTTTGAATAAGTTAATAAGAAAATGAGCAGTGGCAGAACGACCTTATGAATTAGTGTTTAATAAAAGGAAACCAGCTCCACAAATGGGTTCATGAAGAGTACAACAGTGGGTTATACTAATGAAATAATGCAAAGTTTAAGTTTGTTTACTAAGCAGGAAAGTATAATGCAAATGCTAGTGCTCTAAGTAGACTATACATTCCTGAAAATTCTACAGACTTGGACACAACTGATCAAGGAGTGATAGTAGATGTCAAGAACAAAAACAATTACTCAATTGCCAAGGATGTAGTTTTATTGTCAAACTCATTAGTATGTTTTTATTGTCTGCTGTGTAATAAGTAAAGCAGCTTTTATGTCTTACTGTTCTAGAGCACTAGCCCTGAGAGTCAGGAAGAGATGTTTACTATGGGTGAATCTAGAGCCATAATTCCTCCTTGACATTGTTCTGCACTAATGAAAATGTTGCAACATGCTCATCCTTGAAAATCAAGAATGAAAGGCTTGCAAGGGTAATATGGATGGAGGTCTAACATGGGTCAGAATGTGGAAAAGGAAGCAAAGATGTGTGATGAGTGTTAGGCAAAAATAAATTTTCGCTGAATGTAAATTTTTACCAATGGGAATCTCCTAAATGCCATATCCTAGTCTACACATGGATGGTTCTGGCCCATTGTATGGAGCTCTGCTTCTTTTCTGACAGATGCTCTTCAGAGAAGATGAAATTATATGCAATAAATTATTATACTCCTCAAGAAATAATTCTTAAAAACTAATAATAAGTTTCAATATAAATGGTGTTGTAGAATTGTTAGTTTCTGACAGTGGATCTTGTATTAGTAGTGTAGAGTTTGCAAACTCTATGCAGGAAATGAAATTAATCATGTAAGTTCTGTTCCAGTTCATACTTTATCCAGTGGCCTGACAGATGGGGCTGCATAGGCTTTAAAGGAAAAAATTAGGGAAATAAAAGGTGAGAATCTAAAGAAAACTTTCAAAACTGCTTGTTGTTTAGTTATCTTTGTCTCCTGTTGCAAATATTGTGTTGCAAAGTCTGAAATTTAACATCTGTCTTGTATCAGATATGAAAGCAGAAATAAAAAAAATGTTATCAGAACTCCACTTCCAGTAAAATACTAATATGAATACATTTGGAGATGAATATTAATACTTTACAGCTGGAGGTGAAGTCTACATGAAGTTGAACTATAGATGGATCTCAACATTTGTTGAAGGTTGTTTTGGATCTGTTATAAGATGGTGCAGTTACTGGTTTGTGTACAGGATGGCATATAAGTCAAATAAGAGCTAGATTATGAACCTGAATGTAAATCTAAAAATGAATAGAAAGATTCACTGAGTAAGGCAGAGGTTCATATCACTTTTATGACACACATTTGACACATCTATGAAAGCTAAAATTTAGAAACTGGTTCCTTGTGAAGGAAGGCAGCCATTTATTGAAATCTTCATATTTGCTGGTAATCACCCCATTCAGATATTCTGTGAATGAAAGGTGTGCCCTTTGTTGTACGAAGGATGTTGTCTGGTATCAGTAAAACCCTTTCTTTGGAAAGAGCAAAAATATCCTCTGGTTTCAATAATGAGCTGGTAGACTTTTCAGGCTCTCATACTACATAAATCACATTTAAGACTTCAGGTGGTAAATTGTTATCTTCTTACACATTAGTTCTGCACAAGTGAAACATACATTTTTTTACATTTTTAAATTCTAGTCTATTGCAAGCCCCACAGTCCTATACTAAAATTGCAGTTGTATAAGCAGTTCTTATATAACAGGGAAGTAGTTCATTATGTACGGTGGATATAAAAAGTGTACACACCCCTGTTAAAATGCCAGGTTTTTGTGATATAAAAAATGAGACCACAATAAATCAATTCAAAATGTTTCCCACCTTTAATGTGGCCTATAACCTGTACAATTCAATTGAAAAACAAACAAATCTGTTAGGAAAATAATATAAAAAATAAAAATTGTGCAATAAGCTGGTCGCATAAGTGTGCACACCCTTAAACTAATACTTTGTTGAAGCACCATTTGATTTAATTACACCATTCAGTCTTCTTGGGTACGCACCTGCCATCAGTTAAAGAGACTCTGATTAACCCCAAATAAAGTTCAGTTGCCCTAGTAGGATTTTCCTGACATTTACTCAGTTGCCTGCTACAGAAAAAGCCATGGTTCGCAGAGAGCTTACAAAACATCAAAAGGATCTCATTGTTGAAAGGTATCAGTCAGGAGAAGGGTACAAAAAAATTTCTACAACATTGGATATACCATGGAACACAGTGAAGACAATCATCAAAAAGTGGAGAAAATATGGGGCAACAGTGATGTTGCAAAGAACTGGATGTCCTTCCAAAATTGATGAAAAGACACAACGAAAACTGGTCAGGGAGGCTGCCAAGAGACCTACAGCAACACTGAAGGAGCTGCAGGAATTTCTGGCAAGTACTGGTTGTGTACTACATGTGACAACAATCTCCTGCATTCCCCATATGTCTGGGCTATGGGGTAGGGTTGCAAAGCGGTAGCCTTTTCTTTCACAGAAAAATATTTAGGCCCAGCTAAAATTTGCAAAATAATGCCACAAATCTCCCCAAAACATGTGGGAAAATGCATTATGGTCTGATGTGAACAAGATTGAACTTTTTGGCCACAATTCCAAAAGGTACATTTGGCGCAAAAACATCACTTCACCTCACCAAAAGAACACCATCCCCACAGTGAAGCATGGGGGGGCAGTATCATGCTTTGGGGTTGCTTTTCTTCAGCTGGAGCTGGGGCTTTAGTCAAGATGGTGGGAATTATGTACAGTTCCAAATATCAGTCACTTTTGGCCCAAAACCTTCAGGGGTGTGCTAGAAAGCTGAAGATGAAGAGGAATTTCAACTTTCAGCATGACAATGACCGCAAGCATACAGGAATGGCTTCACCAGAAGAAAAGTAAAGTTTTGGAATGGCCCAATCAGAGCCCAGACCTAAATCCAATCTGTGGGGTGACCTGAAGAGGGCTGAGCATAAGAAATGTCCTTGCAATCATACAGATTTTGAGCACTTTTGCAAGGAAGAATGGGCAAACGTTGCCAAGTCAAGATGTGCCATGTTGATAGACTCCTACCCAAGAAGACTGAATGCTGCAATTAAATCAAAAGGTGCTTCAACAAAGCATTAGTTAAATGGTGTGCACATGTATACAACCAACTTATTGTATGTTTTTTATTTTTTATATTTTTTCCCCTAACAGATTTGTTTGTTTTTCAATTGAATTGTACAGGTTATATGTCACATTAAAGGTGGGAAAAGTTTTGAAATTATTTATTGTGGTCTCATTTTTTTATATCACAAAAACCTGGCATTTTAACAAGGGTGTGTACACTTTTTATATCCACTGTATATGTATTCATATATTATCTTATTTTATTTGAAATATTTAAAGATACTATTAAAAGGTGTATATATTTCAGAGAGTAACTTTACTTATGATGCAGTAGTACTTTGGATCCTGCTCAGACCAGTTTTATTCCATTCATATTGTTGAAATTATTTCTGTAGATCTGCTTTGAGTTAAAGATGATATTGTTTGAGATAAAATAGATACTGGTACTTACGTATTATCGCAGCCAGGTTCCAAATGTGTCTAAGTATGGGTGGCAAAATGTGAAACCACATTACTCCTTACATTATTTTCTTAAGTTAATGTTTATGTGGTGATACAATTAAAGTCATAATCTGAAATTATGCTGGCAATGGCAAGAAACAAATTTCTGTGCAGGTTAAATAAAGTCTACATGGTCTGTAATGAGGAACTGTGTCATAACTACTGTTTCACAATTAAAAGGCATTTCCCTGGATATTTAAGCACGTGAAGCATATACCATATTACAAAATATTTGTCATGCTATTATATTTCAATTTAAAATCACTTTAGGCAACTTGTAGCTGACAGCACTGAGTATATTCAGCCCTCCTGGAATCATTCAGAGCAGGCACAGTACAGGCATAAATCCAGCATCCAGTAGAAAATGAGACCTGAATTTATTTATTTTTGACAACGACTAAGAACAACATGAATTGCTGCACAGCCAACAATGCATTTTGAATTATTTCAGTCCTGTCAAACTATGGTTAATTTGTCTGTATTTCTACATATTATACTGGCTGATAGTTTTAAAAATGCCAGTGTGTTTTTATTGTAAATGTTTCACACAACAGAAATAGCTAACCTGCTATGATAACTTGAGTACATGATTAAAGACTGTTGCTTTTTTAATTATATACCACAAAATGTCAAGGATGACTCATTTGTCGATACTTGGAAAGGTACTTACATATTAAAAACACATCACCAAAAGGGGAACAAAACAGTCTTTAATCGTGTACTGAAGGTATCACATTTGGAACCTGGTCGTGATAATACATAAGTACCCAGACACCAAGGGATGGAAAAGATGAAATCCCTTTGTAAGAGCTTTATTTGGTTGTCTAACATTAATAAAGAGGTTGAAAACCTAGCCAGAAATCAGACTGGATATTTTCTGGTTCAAAGTGTCTCAAAGATAACATTCTATTGCTGTACCTGTCAGAGTGGCCACAAACACCACTGCAATGTATTAACACTGAATTTACAGGCCACTTTACGGACTCACTGTTCTCAACTGTAATGAATTCCAACTCAACAGTTCTGAGGATGTTTGTATGGAGAATAGAGTCAACTATTGCTTAAAAAGGCAATAGATACATTAAAAACAGTGTTAGAAATGGCTTGGCTGATCAAATTGCCACACAATAGTCCTTAGTTAACATTAGAAGTCAAAACATTTTTGAAGCAAACTGACATTAAGCATTTTATATCTGTGCTTTACAATCTAGCCAACAATTGGCTGGCTGATAGCTTTGCATGCACTTATTCAACAGTGCTGTTAAGGCTATAGGTCTTGATAACATGCCCTGGCAATGTGAATACATAATTTTATTTTTTACAGAAACACCACACAAACAGTTGCAAACACTAAACCAGTAATGTTATTCCTAAACAGAACTCAGGGTTGAGACTAGACTGGCAGACATCAGCTGTAAATAGACATGCACACAACAAGTTGGTGCTAAACATGCCTGTGACACCACTGTGAAGGTTTACATTCAGCAGCAAGAATTCACCTAAGATTATAGAAATGATAAATGCCATATGAGTAAAGATTTTCAGGAATTGTGCCATTTATATACAACTTCATGTGAAAAGAGCTACAGATACAGGTAGATCAGTTAAGAAATGGCCATCAGTCTGATGGCTTTGAACCTGCTACCAGATGACTAACTTTTGATCAACTATCATATGACTTTGGTTATACCATGGAAGTGATAGATGCCTGACAATCATCTCCTCAGTGGAAAAGCAGCAATGATCACTTTACTCCAAGAATGGTTGACATCCAGTGATGTTATCCAAGATGATTAAATGAGCAAATTCTTAGCCAGAGAATGATGAATGGATAAATGAGTTCCAAGAGGGAGAAGTAAATGATCAGTAGTATACATCTAGCTAGACAAATGACCAGCCTTTGATCAGGGAGAACTGAAGAATCAAGCTGTTCCATAACACTAAATGATCAGAATATTGGGTTTGCATTGCCTTCTGCAGGAGACATCTCTTAAGGAACTGCCCAGACATCTGTTCTAAGTCTAGCACGATCACCATGATTCTGCCCTAAGTACCTGAACAAACACTCTCAGAGGCTAAATTTATGAAACAATAGTACATATATAACAGGATAAATATATAACTTTTTTAATGCAAGAAATTAATACCAATTACAGTATGAAACTTTTAAGCAATATAGCTGTACTGTTAACTACCAATTGAAGAAATACAAGTAATACTAATTACTTTAGCACTGTATCACCTTTGGGTTCAAGAATCTTGGTTCAGAGACAATAATGGCAACTCTGTTTGAAAATGTGTAATATAAGTACAATAAAAGCCAAGGTCTACTACTGATCTTATATTTGTTTTTGATTTATTTTACTTTCTCTTAAACTCAAAAGCAAAGGGGAGAAAATGTAGTACATGTATCAAAATCACATGTGCATATGTATGCCTGTGTCCTTGTGTGAATATACCATTGTAAGTCTCAAGCAGTAAGTAAATGGATGCAGGTTTATTTTATTATTTAGTGGGCACCAGAGTTGCTCTTGGCTCAGTGTGCATTATTAATGGGCAGTGTAGCTGTTCTTGTTGTGACAAATATAAAACAAATTTCTGGCAAAAAATGTAGCTGAATATTTAATTCAGCATGTTTAAAAAAAACAGCTCGTTGGAAGTGAAATGAAGTTCACTGATTTATTTAAAAAAAAAACAGTACCAGCAACTCTACTGTTTTGCAGCACTATAAGCATACTTTTATCTTAAATACCATACACTCTATACATCAAAGGATGACTGCAAAGAGGAATCCATTTTGACATTTTGGGGAATACAAATACAAGGACTAGAACATGGATTACTGGCTATTGATCTGATGCGGTAGTTTCAGGAGACATTTCTGCAACTACGTAATTATAAGCATTAGTGATTATTGCTCAGGAGTAGGACTTGATCATGCCTTATGGTTGTTTCTGCAGTAATGGGTTCAGGTTTTCCTACATACATGATAGGTTTCCCTGAATGATTTACAACATGTTTACTGTGCAAGCATTAGATGCTAGATTGATGGTGATTAGAGGATTACCTGTAGATATTATAATACTGCTTCTAGCATGCCTGAACAGACACTGGTGAATAAACTAGTGCATAGCTACAGATGCTTTGGAGACCAATGCCTGCTGAATACTACAGTTAAGGACCATGAGACAGTCCTTATGGAAGAACTGTATTTGGATGAGTTGGGCAAATGATATAAAAATTTAAAAAAAATATATGCTGGAAAACCCCAGGCCCAGATGCAGTACTAACTTCTGGCTAAAAGTATTAACATCTTTACATGAAGATTTAGCCATGAGTAAGAACTATTTATATGTGCACCCCAAACAGACAACAACCATGTTAACAACAAGAAAAACAATACTCCTACATAAGAGCAAACCTGCAAGCTACCCTAATAACTATAGCCCAATAACTTGGCTTCTGATGAAGTATAAACTATACGCGGGAACTGATGCTGACAGAGTTTATAGTCATTTAGAATAAAACTCAGTCATGGCAACAGAACAAAAGGGTAACAAAAGAAAGTCATATGGAACAAAGGATCCTTTGTTGTTAAATAAAGTCATAATGGAGAACTGTAAAAAGGGGAAGAATCTAGGTATGGCATGGATAAACTACAAAAAAAATTTGGCAGTATCCCACATTCATGGATAAAAGAGTGCTTTAAAATGTACAAGATACAGCCTACACTTAGTGATTACATTACAGTGACTGTGAAACAGTGACAAGCAACTTTGCAGTTAAGCCATGATAAAGGACACATTTTTATTCCAGGTGTAAAAATTCAAGGGGGAATATTCCAGTGTGACTCTTTGTCACCACTGCTCTTTTGTCTTGCCCTTAACTCATTAAGCTGTCTATTTAACATATTACGTCATGCTACAAACTGCAAGTGGTCAAAACTTTTTCAGATGATATAAGAATGTCATTTGGTCTTGACTCTTGATAAATGTGCAAAAGCAACCTTTAAAGCAGGAAAGCTGCGGCACCAACAAAACATCAGCTTGGGACAGGAATGTGATGTAAAAAAACTTAAGCAAGAAGGAGTGTATAAATATTTGGGAATTGATGAAGCATCAACAATAAAACATAAACAAATATAAATAAAACCTAGTAAGGATTGCTTTAGAAGATTAAAATTAATACTAAAAAAGCACTGACATCTAGGAACAAAGTTCAAGCTATAAACCAATTTGCTCTTCTTGTTCTAACTTACAGTTTTAGAGTAATTGACTTTCCCCAAAAGGTGTTGGATCGGTTGTACAGGAAAACAAGAAGGATGCTTCATGCTTATCAAATGATTTATAAAAATCAGTGCATACCAAGATTATACATTCCCCATTCCAAAGGAGGGATGGGTCTCCTTGAAATTGATTAAATGTGCAGATCTGCAATTGTAGGACTGCATACATATCTGCTGACCTCACAAGACCCAAACATGGTGAAAGTTTTAAAACATGAGCAGAATTAAATGAAGATGTCTTCCCTGCTTAGTTTAGCAGAAGCATATCGGTGTTAAGCAGGAATTGAAATCAAACCAGAAGTAGGTAAAAATCAGGCAGCAACTGAATGTGCCAAAGAACAAAAGAAAGAATATAAGGTGAAGGATCAGATGAGAAGGCAAGAAATGTGGAAAATGCATCAATAAAGTTGCAAGTAAGGAAAACTCGTGGAACAACCTCATTTTGATCAAGATCAAACACAGGAATGGTTAAGGAGAGGTGAATTTAAACCAAAAGATGAAAAGGTTAATATTGGTGACCCAAGACAATGGACTACATACATGTTGGTTTACAAAGTCCATTGAACATGTAGGAGAAGCAGACAAATGTAGGTTTTGTAAAAAAAAAAAATTGGAAACTGTCACACATCTTGTTGCTGGTTGTGGTATACTAATGGCAGAAGGACTGTAAACTGAAAGGCATAATAATGTGGCAAGACCGTTGCACTGAGGATTGTGCAAACATTATAATATTAAAGTAGCTGAGAAGCATTGGAAACATGAGCCACAAAGCATTATAGATAATGATGAAGTTTATATCACATGGGATCACCATTTAGCAACAGTTCAAAAAAACAGATGTGAGAAAACCAGATATAGTAGTCCATAAAAAGAAGACAAAAGTAGCATTGATCATTGAAATTGCTACACTCAGTGACTACAGTGTCTTATGTACAGACACAAAGTCATAAAATATCAGGATTGCAGGCAGAAATGAGGGCAATAGGGAATAATAAGGATACTCAGACAATTCCAATAAAAGCAGGTGGAATGGGTCTTATAAAAAAGAATTTACAATTATGCTTAGATATGTTACAGATACATGTAACTCCATATAAATTGCAGAAGGAGTCATTACTGAGCACATTGTGGGTGCTGCGAAGAGCATTTCTCTCTAACATCACAGACTGACACGATACTAATTTCATGAACTTTAATCATATCTTGACATAGGAATGGGGTCCATTCCCAACATGGTATTAGAAACCCAAAAGACATGGAGAAATTAAAAAAAAAATTATTGTATTTGGGTGAGCTGAGAAATGACACAAAAAATAAAAAAAATATGCTGGTTGGTCATTTACTTGTCTGTGGGTGCATGGCCAAGTTTGTAAGTGTGGCAGACAGAAAGCATCTGACTTTGTCGGTGGCACTGGTGAAGAGCACTAGTCCATGACATCACTGCATACAAAATATGATGTAACTGACAGGATTCAAGGTTACAGTAGTCTTGTAATAAGATTGCATACAAATAATGTGCCTTGTGCTGGAACACACTGCAACGCCAGTGTGGTGGTATAAATGATGTAATTAAACATTTTCCCCAGATGTACATTATTGCAGTTGTTAAGACAGAGCTTCACTTTTCATTTTGTTTTCCAGCGATTCTTTTTTTATTTTTAGTCATAGTAATATTTGATGTAAAACAGTACCATCACAAATAGTTTGTTGTTAATGTGTACCAGAGAGCAAATAGCATTAACTCATTACAGCCGAGTGTGCCTCCATGGTTTCTGCAGTTACTTCCTGCTTACGCCTCTAGGCACCAAATATTGCTTGTTTATATTTGCATTAATAATGTCAAAACCATGCTACATACAAGGTATTAGATTTCATCTTAAAGCATAAAAGATGGCAAACACAGTTGTACTGATATTTGACCTCTGTCTAATGCATCTAAAGAGCTATTGAATATTATTTGTATACTGTTTATTTGTATTGTAATA